>NC_056746.1:1059422893-1059487893 GCF_019279795.1 Protopterus annectens | reverse complement strand
TCTTAAGCATATTGTATTGTTACCGATATTAGCAGCATATAGTGAGGTAGTGGCATATCAACAGCTAGCAATAACGTCAATCTAATAATACTACACATACACAGGGATATGTGGCTCGGAGTACAGCAAAAACTGGTAGACTGTGTGGGATCCGTCAGGCCACCTCGCATCGAAAGTAATGGCTGTGTATTTCTTTTATAATATGAAACAGAACATCAGTTTGTAATTTTTATTATTTTCTACAATAAATGGCATGGATATTATGCAAAATAACACAGAAATTATTGTGGTCAAAAAGTAAAGGATGCACAACAAATTAACCAAGACTGAAGCTCTTAGATACCACATAAAACATCATACCAATGCGAAACAGTTATATCCTGTATTTTATTTGTAATTTTCATAATGGTAATTTTATCTTAATCATTTTAATCACTGTTTGATGGGTATCATTTAGTGTTTTATTGAAGTTGTACAGTTTGTTCTTTCGCTTAATGGTTGAACCGGTGGACTAGAGATACATTTAAAAGTGGGAAGGAGTTTTAGGTTAGCATTAATGTGACGTACATCCATCTAGTCAGTCTAATCAATTTTTTAGTACAAAATTCACACTGTAATGGATATATTACCTTTACAGGAGAGTGGCTCCACCTCAGTTGTGATTATCCTGGATCGCCTCCAGGTTAACTTATGGGTGAGGATATCACACAAACAGTGGTATCACGAGCTGGTAGACGTCTGTACCATTTACTACATACCTGTGCCAGGTGCATTTCCCAACCCATTATGTAAGCATGGCAGAGGCTTCCTTTAACATCATGCATACCCTGGCCCCTGGGGCCAGGCTCACAACCCGCCACATTAACGGGTACCATTAAGGATCAATTAAAGAGATTTAATTTGGAGGTACTCACCAATTACTTTTCAAATTGTAAGGGTACGTAATAAAATGGACAGACCTGCCTTGTCCCTTTTTACTAGCAAGATGGCTGCAATCAGTATACAAGACTTATTTACATGCAAAATCCAGCTGGTTTTTAACCAATGATACAGTTGCAGTTCTTGCTACCGGCTGCCTTTGGTCCCCAATTTTGAGTGACCTGCGATGCATTAAGGTTGGCAGCCAACTGAGATAAGATACAAAAGGTCTGATTTATTTTTGTTGTGAGGCGTTATTTAAAATCTGTTTTATATGTATTTGCATGTTTAATCCACCTCCACAAGACCGTTTGAGTTAAAAATACCGCTCACGGTTCTTTGTCCCAGCTCGGGATCAAGGGTCTGCTAGTAGCCAGCAAGGCCATATTTAGGCAAGTGCCCAAACTGCTTAATTTGCTACATAGGTATCTATATTTACGCTTAGGGAATCGTCCTGTTTCAACTACACCCAGTGCAGTACCAAGAATACCCAGGACATCACGCGATTTTTTTTTGGAGTATTTGTAATGTCTACTGATATGCAAATAATCAACCAAATATA
The DNA here is from genome assembly GCF_019279795.1 of Protopterus annectens. Classification (NCBI taxonomy): domain Eukaryota; kingdom Metazoa; phylum Chordata; order Ceratodontiformes; family Protopteridae; genus Protopterus; species Protopterus annectens. The sequence continues at coordinate 1,059,486,413 of NC_056746.1, read as the reverse complement.
ATTGTACAATTTTAATGGATATTTGGTGGTATGACACTGACATGTTAACTATCATTTTACTGTTGAATAAATTTAGCACGCTTCATAGCAAGGCTCCTTCTGGTTTATCTTACCACATGTCCCAAACCATTAAATACAATTGAACTATTGTTCGCGGTATATATCTCTAACCGGATAGGGTTTCCGTTCGTGTCATTTTCCTTTGAAATTTAGCTATGCAGGAGGAACCTAATGGAGGTTTGGCTAAAGGAAATCCCAACCTGCTTAGTTTTTGGTACAGACCTCCAAAAAGGGTTGGAAAACACATTTTAGGGGATGTCTGTCACAGTTTAGTTTACATACAGTTGTACTGTTTTTGTCTGAGTGGATGTTTTAAGTTACATGGCTTGGTGTTACCGTGACATAGATGGTCTCCCACCTAATAAAGTCAGTCAGCTGTTAAATTTGCAACATCTTTCCTTTGAACAGAGGGATAGGATCAAGACAGTCATATGGCCCATCTATGTTGTCGCTTGGAAAAGGTTGGCTCCTTTTCAAACAGTGGCAATTCTATGGAGAGGAAAGTACAACGGTTGTTTACAGAACTGGCGCATACTAAAACAGCATCACCTTGTCCACCCAAGCAATTATAGTTTCATGTTTATTTGGTCACTATCGCTTCAGCCATTTGTTTGGTTTAGTATCAGTCTTGTAGTGTAAAATAACAGCATCCTGATGCATGCTAAATGTTTACTGTGTTGTCCTTTTCTGAACTAGTTTGTGTCTTATCTAAATTGGATAGCCTTTACTATCACTTTTTGTTTTGGTTCATAATGTAAAACCTCCCAACTTTTCTAATAGTTCTTTTTGCCCCCAGTGCCAATTTCCAGAGAAAGAGTTTCTAACCAGTCTCAACTAATACTATATTTTGTGCTTAAAATTGTATTCAGTTAATGCACATAGCCAGAATAGAGTTTGACTAGTATTTGTCAAACAGGGTATGCTATATCTGATCATTTTTATTTTCAAAGAGGCTATCTGCTGTCATTCAAGGCAACAAGGAGTTCCTTGATGCTTCAGAGGCTCATTATTTAGCTGACTCACAGCCACCTTAATACCTTGCCCAGCCTCGTAACGCTCCATCATTTGTGTTTTTTCGAATTTGTTCTTGCTCTTACTATACCTTTCCACCAAAACCAGCAGCTTGGGATGAGGATGGGATATGCAGTAACTCATCGAACTCCATTTTTTGCCCATTCTGAACCTCTCTGTCAAAGGCTCACTGGAATTTGGAAACCTATATGTCATACATAGTTTATTTAACTTTTTAACACTGTTTCAAATTGTTTGGTTTTTTGGGGACACCATTATAATCCTGAATAAGGTTCACCATCGCCAGGCAGTATTGCTGATTTTGATTTAGTGGTGCGACCAATAAAGTTTATTTGCCAGGATTTGTGCTGGGCGACTGCTTCTGTGAATGTGTCCGCATGCTTCGCTTGCAGTTGTCTGTTTATTTTTTGACAGATTTCACACTGCTTTATAACATCCTTGTAGTTATTTCTTATTCAACTGCATACCATGCCTTTGTGCCCATTCTATTGTCGTGATCTCTTCCCAAATGCCTAATTCATTATGTGGGCCCATCTGCCATACTAGCACTTTTGGCTTTCTTTAGCAACATGTACCAGTGCCATCTTTATTCACCTGCTGGTTATGCTCTCCTTTATTTGTTGTATACGCATAGGCATCTACATGTCCAACACTGATTTTTAAAATTGTTGAGTTTTTTCCCAAATCCATTGCCAGTCTTCTGAACCTCCCAGAGGTCTGCGGCGGATCTTTTAATCCCGGTGTCCAGGTTGTCAACTTTAAAGACCGCCCAGCTGTTGCGTATACGTGCTCGTCTCAGCGGTGATAAAACTATCAGCGACCAGCACAGTCAACGCCTCACGACGGTTCAGCACCACACCAACACAGTTTCCTGTTCACCGCAGTCCAGGTCCTACCATTTGATCCAATTTGGCAGAACCATCAGTAAACCATGCAAATTTCTGTTTATCTACAACCATCAACAGTCGCTTTATAACGACCAGCCCGGCGTCGCCCCATCGCATCGGCACCATCCGGTCACCAGTTCAGCCAACTGTTGCTGTGTACCAGAGACACTCCAGGCACTATGTTGGCCCTTTTCTGTAAATACCAACCAGCTTTGTACAGCCGCACGTGCTAGTCGGCCGCCAGCATTACCAGGAACCACCCTCGAATGGTAGTCTATCTTAACTGTCACCTTTGTTGCTTAAAGTTATCCTTCCAGAATCAATGCTGCGCGGGTTCAAGGGGCTATATTTCACCTGTGCTCCAGTCAGATTGGACCCAAAACCTGAGGGTCTTTTTTCCAGTGTCATCCTTCACAGCCCCAAGAGGCAACATTATTGGCAACTGTTATTTTAAGGACAAAGGTGGTTGAGGATCACCTGGGCCCAGCCCCACACCTGCTGTACAGCCTTTTGCTTCTTTAAAAGCCGCTTTGTTGCTTGGGACCCCACTGAAAGTCACATTTTTTTTTTCTGAAGTTATGCAGTGACCATCCCGAGGTGAGGCACAAATGCCTTAAAAGCCCATTCTAAAGGCCTGTGCCTGCTGTTTTGTTTGGACTGCAATTTTCTGGATACTCCAGTGCTGCTGCAGGAATTTTCCTTTTGCTCCATTTCAAATCATACTAAGGAATTTTACTGATGTCCCTTGTTGTGTTTTATTTTCATTATAGCCCACCCTTTGTTTTGAAGGTGCTGAATGCGGTTTTGAAAGCGACATCCATGCCTGATCTTTTTTCCAGTAACTGTGCCGCCAATGCCGAAAATAGCATTGTCCAGCTGTAACTCTGGCTATGTCTCTAGCCACTAGTCCATGAGTTACAGGGTAGGCTGCAGATATCCCTGAGGTAACACTTGAAGGCATAACGCCCTCCTGTAAAAGCAAACTGGCCCGCTTTTGCTATCAATGGAGAAGAAGTTGGCATTTGCCAAGTCCAAACCGCAAGGATATATCCAGCAGATGAATGAGACAATTTTTTACGACGAATACCCGAACAGCTGTCACATAAGTCACCTTGTTCAGACCCCAGACCGTCATCACATCCGCCAGGGGTTTTACTGGCCACATCGACCATGAATTCACATCATGTGTCAACCAAAGCAGTTTTTGATCGCCCCAGAATTTCAGCATGCCCAACCTGGGATACTATTGTTTGATGTTCACTATTGTTTTGTGTGGAATATGCTGTTCCCACTTAGCATTGCCTCGGACTACAGCCTTAACCATCAATGCCGCATCAACCCAAACGAATCATGGTTTCGTAAGTTCTGCCTCAATACATCTATTCCTAAATGTGTTCAGGCACTGGAGCTATTACTGCTTTAATGTAAATAGGAATACCCATCCCCAAGCTATCTTAATCTTGGATTTGGTACCAATGCCTTTTGCCCCTCCATAACCATCAATTTTATACACTGTCCACGAATCTGGCCAGGTTGCCTAAAATGGTTAATGCTTTGTGAAGGTATGAACAGAGCTCCAAGTTGCTTCGAGAATGTATTTGGTTGGAACTCCTCAGAAAGGCTGCTGAGGTAGAGACAGCTCTGGTGGAATGTGACCCGATTCCCTTGGGTACAGGTTTACCATGATGCAAGTAGCAGAAACGAATGTGGTGGCTTATCCACTTAGACAGTCTGCTTTGATATAGCCTTCCCCCTGTGAAGCAAATGCCACCAGTAGTTGCCCATACTTTCTTAGAGATTTGGTCCTGTTTAAATAGAATCTTAGTTGTCTGTGTACGTCCAATGAATGCAGAATCCGCTCTCCCTTGTTCTGCAGATTCGGGTAAAAAGTTGGCAGGTGAATAGTTAGGTTAAGAGTCACACTGGATACCACCTTAGGCATAAAGGAAGGATTGGTCCTGAGGGACACCCTGTCCGGGTAAAATGTAATAAAAGGCTCCACAGCCATGAGAGCCTGTAGTTCTGAAACCCTTCTTGCTGAAGTGATTGCCAAAATGAAAGCTGTTTTCCAAGATAAAAACTTTATATCCGCAGAAGCTGCTGGTTCAAAGGAGGCAGAGATTGAAAGGCGTAGACTGATAGGTTTTTCCAGCTGAAGGATAGGGCATCCACTTTCCAAGCTTGTCTGTGATAAGTCCTTGTGCAGAATTTGTCCAGTTGATCATTTTGGGGGGAAGCAAATAGATCTATGTCTGGGCTCCCCCGTTTCTGTGTTACCATGCTGAAGACTTGTAGATCCAGTTTCCACTCATGCGGGTCCATAAGATTTCTGCTTAGGTCGTCTACCAGAGTATTTTGTTTTCTTGGCAGGAATTGAGCTTGAAGATGTACTTGGTAAGTCAAGGCAGTGTTTCACAATGACATGGCTAGTCTGCAAAGGGGGTAGGAATGTGTACCCCCCTGCTTGTTTATGTACCACATAACCGTGGTGTTCTCCATCTTTATCAGTAGTTGTCCTGTGGATGAAGTAAGTCCTTGAAGGCTGTCAGGGCATTCTGAACAGCTAGCATCTCTTTCTAGTTGATATGCAGATGCATTTGTTTTTGACTCCATAAGCCCTGAATGCATCTCCCAGCCAGGTGGGCCCCCCAAGCATAGTCTGATGAGTCTGTAGTTAGGATTTGGGTGGCAGGGGGTAGAGTGAATGACAGCCCCTTGTTTTGGTGGCATGTCTTTGCTCACCAAAGAAGCTCCTGTTGTAGGCAGGGAATGAGAGGAATCATTGTTTCCAGACTGTGACAATGTTAACTCCATAAACTTTTCAGGTACCACTGAAGTTTCCTTATATGCAGTCTTGCATAAGGAATTAATAGAATGCAGGATTCCATGAACCCCAAAGCCTGCAGAATTTATCTTGCAGATAACTGGGTTTTTGTTGCCATCTGTTTGAAGTATACAGTCAGTTGCCTTTGTCTGGCATAAGGTAAGCCATCTGGGCAGTTGTATTCAAGCTTGCACCCAGGAATGTAATTTTTTGAGAGTGTACCAGTTGTGATTTCTTTTCGTTTGTGTACCCTAGGCATGTTAAAAGCCTTTTTACAAATGCCAGATGTTGAAGAAGAATGTCCTCGTTTTCTGCTTGAATGAGACAGTCGTCTAATTAAGGATAGATTTGCATGCTTCTTTGTCTACAAAATGCAATTACTGGTGCCAGGCACTTTGTAAAGACCCTGGGCGCAGTAGACAGTTTAATTTAGTATGCATAGAACACAAGCCTTGAAAAGATGATAAAGTGACGATTATCAGCCAGACTACTGGCATAACCCCTCCCCAAAAAAAAAAAGTTGCGGTATCAACCTATAACCATGTGGGAATGTTATGAAAATTGGACAGACAGGTTATTAAAGAAAACAAAAAATGCATTTAAATATTGCAAGAGAAAAAGAAAAAAATAGACAAAAAGTTTGAATAAATTTAAAGTTGAAGATTACAAAGTAAAGAAGTAAATGATGTGGAAATAAATCATATAAAAAATTGGGGAAAAAGGTTATTAATGTTTAGACCAGCTTTTTTAAGAGAGAGAAAAAAAGTTATGTCACAGTTGACAAAGCAGGTTACAGTACAAAAAGGAGAAGGGGTTTCCAAGTGAACTAGTCCATTACTTTAAAATCTGAGGTTAATATAGTAGTAGAAATGACACGACACCAAGGCTCAAACTTAACAATTTATTAAGCAAAACATTTCTAAATAAACAGTAAAGCTAATACTAGATAAACAGAAAAACTAATAGATCATGTACTTACAAGCATATGCATAAACAAAATCATCTTTGCCACTGATAGGGAAACTTCAAATCCTATCCAGTGCGGCTATCTGTTCAGTCAAGGCAAGGCCGACACTGGCGAAATGTCTCTAAGCTCAGTTCAGGCTGGTGCTGTGATCAAATCCGGATGCTGATTTCCATTTTAGCCTTTGAGCTTTTATAGTCTTTATGAGCTGTAGACAAATCTGACATTACAGGCTCATCATGAGTTGATGGAATATTTTAGAAAATTACAGATCATTTCCTAAGTTGTAAACAAGCCTCGTAATGTCTGGTCTTGTGCCCTACTTCCCTTTTTCAAAGGACATTTAGCTCACAACCTTGTGATATAGTTCCTCTTTGAAATCCCTACATTCTGGTAAACCTCTTTTAAGCTGATAAACAACTTATAGGTTAACAAAAGTTCAGTAATACCAGTAATCAGTGAGCAAGGCCTGCTCTTAAGCATATTGTATTGTTACGATATTAGCAGCATATAGTGAGGTAGTGGCATATCAACAGCTAGCAATAATCAATCTAACAATAATTACACATACACAGGGATATGTGGCTCGAGGCATAGCAAAAACTGGTAGACTGTGTGGATCCGTCACAGGCCACCCCTTGCATCGAGCAATGTACGCTGTGTATTTCTTATAATGGTTAAAACTGACAACATCAGTTTGTACCTTTTTATTATTTTACAATAAATGCAGCATGATATTATGCAAAATAACACAGAAATTATTGTGGTCAAAAGTAAAGGATGCAATAACAAATTAAACCACACTGAAGCCTTAGATGACCACATAAAAACATCATACCAATGCGAAACAGTTATATCCTGTATTTTATTTGCAATTTTTACAATGGTACCTTTATCTTTAATCATTTTAATCACTGTTTGATGGGCATCATTTAGTGTTTTATTTAGAAGTTGCAACAGTTTGTCCTTTCTGCTTAATTTGTTGAAAATCCGGGTGGACTAGAGATGGCCATTTAAAAGTGTGTAATGGTTTTATGCTAGCATTAAATGTGACGTACATCCATCTAGTCAGTCTAATCAATTTTTTAGTACAAAAATTAATAATTGCATGGATATATTACCTTTACAGTATATGCTCCACCAGTTGTGATTATCCCATCGCTCCAGGCTAACTTACAGGAGGATATCACACAAACAGTGGTATCATTTAGCTGGTGGATGTCTGTACCATTTACTACATACCTGTGCCAGGTGCATTTCCCAGTTCCATTATGTAAGCATGGGTGAGGCTTCCTTTTTAACATCATGCATACCCCAACCCCTGGGGCCAGGTTTCACAACCTGCCACATTAACGGGTACATCATTATGATCAATTAAAGTAGATTTAATATGAGGTACTCACCAATTATTTTCAAATTGCAAGGGCAATGTAACAAATGGACAGACCTGCCTTGTCCCTTTTTTACTAGCAAGATGGTCAAAAATCAGTATACAAGACTTATTTTTACATGCAAAATCCATTGGCTTTAACCAATGATACAGTTGCAGTTCCTTTTGCCAATGGGCTGCCTTCTTAGTCCCCCAATTTTGAGTGAATTGCAGATATTGCTGGTTGGCAGCCAACTGAGATAAGATACAAAAGGTCTGATTTACTTTTGTTGTGAGGTTATTTAAAATCTGTTTTGTATATGTATTTGCATGTTTAATCCACCTCCACAAGACCGTTTGAGTTAAAATACCGTCTACGGTTCTTTGTCCCAGCTCGGGATCATGGTCTGCTAGTAGCTTAAAGGCCATATTTAGGCAAGTGCCCAAACGGCTTAATTTGCTACATAGGGTATCTATATTTACACTGTTTAGGAATCTAGTCCCTGTTTCAACTACACCTAGTGCAGTACCAAGAATACCTGTGACATCACGTTTATTTTTTTTTATATTTGTAATGTCTGTATTTGATATGCAAATAATCAACCGGCCATAATTGTACAATTTTACAATGTGGATACTTGGTGGTAATATTAACTGCTGACATGTTAACTATCATTTTAATAAGTTGAATAACTCTAGCACTACTTACAGTTGTATATTCTCTGGTTTATCTTACCACATGTCCCAAACCATTAAATACAATTGAACTATTGTTCATGGCATATATCTCTAAATCCGGAGATAGGGTTTCCACGGTGTCATTTTCCCTTTGAAATTTAGCTATGCAGGAGGAATCTAATGGAGGCTTGGCTAAAGGAAATCCCAACTCGTTTAGCCTTTGGTACAGACCTCCAAAAGGGTTGGAAAACACATTTTTTAGGATGTCTGTCACAGTTTAGTTTACATACAGTTGTAATGTTTTTTGTCTGAGTGATGTTTTAAGTTAAGGCGGGCTTGGGTGTTACCGCATATAGATGGTCTCCCAATTTCCAATAAAAGTCAGTCAGCTGTTAAATTTGCAACATCTTTTCCTTTGAATAGAGGGATAGGATCAAGACAGTCATATGGCCCATCTAAGTGTTGTCGTTGGAAAAGGTTGGCTCCTTTTCAAACAGTGGCAATAATTTATGGAGAGGAAAGTACAACGGTTGTTTAGCAGAATCAAGTAATACTAAAACAGTATCACCAGGTCCATCACAAATTACAGTTTCATGTTTATTTGGTCACTATCGTTTCCAGCCATTTGTTTGGTTTAGTATCAGTCTTGTAGTAAAATAACAGCATCCTGATGCATACAAATGTTTACTAAAGGTTGTCCTTTCTGAATCATTTGTGTCTTACCTAAATTGATAGCCTTTACTATCACTTTTTGTTTTGGCTCCCATAATGTAAAAACCTCCCAACTTTTTTCTAATAGCCCTTTTTGCCCCCAGTGCCAATTCTCTGGGAGAAAGAGTTTCTAACCAGTCTCAACTAATACTATATTTTGTGCTGGCACTCTTTGTTCAGTTAATGCACATAGCCAGAATAGAGTTTGATCAGTATTTGTCAAAACAGGGTATATGGCATTCAGATTCAGCTTTTTTATTTTCAAAATACAGCAGTTGGTCCAAATGTCATTCATATGCATTTGCAAGGGAGTTCCTTGATGCTTCAGAGGTCTATTATTTAGCTGACTCACAGCTAATTTTAATACCTTTGCCCAGCCTCGTAACGTTCCATCATTTGTGTTTTTTCGAATTTGTTCTTTAAGGAGCCCATTATACCTTTCAATTAAACCAGCAGCTTGGGGATGATATGGGATATGCAGCACCCATCGAACTCCATTTTTCTTTGCCCATTCTTGAACCTCTGCTTCGGTAAAGTGGCTGCCTTGGTCACTTTGGATTTCAGTGGAAATCCCATATGTCATACATAGTTTATTTAATCCTTTTAACACTGCTTGCTGGTTTGCCTTTTTGCATGGGGACACCATTAGTAATCCTGAATAAGTGTCTACCATCGTCAGGCAGTATTGCTGATTTTGATTTAGTGGTAAAGGACCAATAAAGTTTATTTGCCAGATTTGTGCTGGGCGACTGCCTCTGTGAATGTGTCCGCATGCTTCTGCTTGCAGTTGTCTGTTTATTTTTTTGACAGATTTCACACTGCTTTATAACATCTGTAGTTATTTTCTTATTCAACTGCATACCATGCCTTTGTGCCCATTCTATTGTCGCATCTCTTCCCAAATGCCCACTCCGATTATGGGCCCATCTTGCCATACTAGCACTTTTGGCTTTCTCTTTAGCAACATGTACTGCGGCCATCTTATCTACCTGCTGGTTATGCCTCCTTTTATTTGTTACAAGTAATGCATAGGCATCTACATGTCCAACACTGATTTTGCATTGTTGAGCTTTTTCCCAAATCCATTGCCAGTCTTCTGAACCTCCCCATAGAGGTCTGCCATGGATCTTTTAATCCTGTTGTTGCCAGGCAGGTAACCAGGTTGTCAATCCCTTAAAGACTGCCCAGCTGTCAGTATAGATGTATGCTTCATCTTCAGGTGATAAACTATCGATGACCAGGGCAACAGCTCGTAATTCTGCCTGATTATTTGAACCGGCAGTACCTTCGTCAATTAACACAGTTTCTGTTCGTGGGCAATAAGCCACTGCAGTCCAGGTCCTACCATTTGATCCAATTTTGGCAGAACCATCAGTAAACCATGCAAATTTCTGTTTATCTACATCCAAATTATCAAATGGTAATGCTTTAGTAATTGGAGACTTTGGAAGCTCATGTCGCTGTTGTTCTATCGCATCAGCATCATCCAGAATTACCAGTTCAGCCAACTGTTGTTGTACCAGAGACACTCCAGGCACGATGTTGGCCCTTTTCTGTAAATACCACTTGTACTTTTGTACAGTCGAAGATTGTGCTATCAGGGTTTTCATTAAAGTATTGTCTTGTAACCACCCCTGGATTGGGTAGTCTATCTTAACTGTCACTCTTTGTTGTTTAGTTATTCCTTCCACATGAATTAATGCTGTGTACACTGCTAGTACATACTGCTCAAGGGGGCTATATTTCACCTGTGCTCCAGTCAGGGATTTGGACCAAAATCCCGAGGGTCTCTTTTTCCAGTGTCATCCTTCTGCCACAGCCCCCAAGACATAACATTATTGGCAACTGTTATTTTAAGGACAAAAGGTGGTTGAGGATCAATTGGGCCCAGCCCCACACTCTGCTGTACAGCCTTTTTTGCTTCTTTAAAAGCCGTTTGTTGCTTGGGACCCCACTGAAAGTCACATTTTTTTTCTAGTTACATAGTGAATGGGTCGCAAAATCAGTCCGAGGTGAGGTACAAATGCTCTCCAAAAGCCCATTTCTCCTAAGAAGGCCTGTGCCTGCTGTTTTGTTTTTGGGACTGCAATTTTCTGGATACTCTCCAGTGCTGCTGCAGGAATTTTCCTTTTTGCTCCATTTCAAATCATACCAAGGAATTTTACTGATGTCCCTTGTTGTGTTTTATTTTCATTTATAGCCCACCCTTTGTTTTGAAGGTGCTGAATTACAGTTTTTAGTGCGATATCCACATCAGATCTTTTTCCAGTAATCATTATGTCATTAATGTAATGAAAAATAGTTACTTTGTCCAGCTGTAACTTGGCTATGTCTCTAGCCACTAGTCCATGACACAGGGTAGGGCTGTGCAGATATCCCTGAGGTAACACTTGGAAGGTATACTGCCTCCCTTCCCAGGTAAAAGCAAACTGGGCTCCGCTTTCTTTTGCTATCAGAATGGAGAAGAAGGCATTTGCCAAGTCCAAAACTGCATGATATGGTCCAGCAGATGAAGACAATTTTTTTACGATTGTAACAATGTCTGGAACAGCTGCCGCTAAGGGTGGGGCCACCTTGTTCAGACCTCGATAATCTGCAGTCATTCGCCATGATTCATTAGGTTTCTTTACTGGCCACACCGGACTGTTGAATGGACTCACCGTTGGCTCAAGTAAGCCAACCCAAAGCAGTTTTTGGATCGTCTCTGTGATCTCAGCATGCCCAACCTGGGATACGATATTGTTTGATGTTCACTATTGTTTTAGGTGTGGGAATATAAAGCGGTTCCCACTTAGCATTGCCTCGGACTACAGCCTTAACTGCGTTGACTGAACAATGCCGCACTCCAAACCTAAATGGCCCTACAGTGGTTTCTAAAGTTCTGCCCTTTAACACATCTATTCCTAAAATGTGTTCAGGTACTGGAGCTATTACTGCTTTAATGTAAATAGGAATACCATCCCCAAAAGCTATCTTAATCTTGGATTTGGTACCTAGCGTCTTTGCCCCTCCATAACCATCAATTTTTACATACTGTCCACGAAATCTACGGGGGTTGCCTGCAAAAATGGTTACTTCTGATCCTGTGTCTACCAGAGCCATCGCATGTTGTGGCCCTCCCCTCCAAAAAATGGTAAGGGGTACGTAAGGGCGTCGGTCCCCAGGTGTAATTGCTCTTACTGTACCCCTAGCTACTGGGGATCTGCCTACTAGTCAATTTGTCTCTGTTTTTTCGACCGGGGTTCTCCATTCCTTTCCTCCCCAATTTCTCTCATTATTAAATTCCCCCTTTTGCCACTGTGCTAGCTCATCAGTAGGGATGTCAGGATATAATTGATTCCATCCTACCTTTTCTTCAGTGGTACTTTTGGTTGGACTTTTTGTAGGGGTTTGCTTTTTACTCTCAGAACTTGAACCTTTTTCTTTTTGTTTTTGCCTCCACTTTTTATATAATTTTTCAGTAGCTATCCCATTTATTTCCGCAACTTCAATCCCCCACCTTAACAGATCTACAAACATTTGCTTTCTTGTAACTTTTTTTTTCAGATTTATCTTTCGATTTCTCTGCATTTGCCTTTCTAGCTCTTTTCTGTTTTTTTTTTCACTAATTCTGCCATTTGATTTAGAGTGGCTATTACATTCCATATCTGCTGACCTACACACAGCCTGCCAGGGCAGCCATTAGCTGCCCTTTCCACCACTGCGGTGCGTTTTTGATCAATTTGCTCCTCATACTGCTAGTCATAATTTGTGTATCTGGTCCTTTCGGAAGCACTAATGTCCCATTCCTCAATTCCAGTGAGTAGACGGTAGCCAACATAGCCATTTTTCTTAACTGCTGTATTGCCTCTGCTATTGTTTTTCAAGGGTTATGTTTGTCAGCTACTGCTGTAGCATCAGGCCAAGTAGCGCGGAAAGCCGAGGCTATCCACACCACCAGTGTATTCACCTGGGGATCATCATGATTCACATTGTTTACTATTTGCTTTAAACGTGGGTGAAACACCAAACATGCACATTGGTGCATCTCTTCAGCATTTAGAGACGCCGCTTCTCCCCCTGTGTCCCAAACCCGAGGAAACCATGCTAAAACAGTTTCCCCTGGCCTTTGCTTATAGATTTGGATTATATTCAATAATTCAGCTTGAATATAACTCTGCACCTCAACCCATTGTTGTGGCGCTGCCCCCCCCAGTATACTGTCCCTTTTTCTCAATAACTGGGCGTGCCTCCACTGACGGAGAATTTACTATTTTAAAATCACTATCACCCTCATCCGTTGAGGGGAGATAACCTTCCCACTCCTCAGGATCAAACTCTGCCTTACACAGCAAAGCATGAACCCGAGGTCTTGAGGGCGGATGGCGTAGTTTTTTCCCATTTCGTTGTCTACGCTGTTGAATTATTCGAGTAGCTAGAGTCACTGAATTAGATTTTCAGTGTTCAGCTTCCTCCCTTACTTTAACAAGTGCCATGTTTGCCTTCTCCAAGGCATCTCTATTCAATCTATGTGTATGTTCTTTACATTGCTCTTCTAATTCTAAAACTTTTTTTTTTTTTTTTAGCTTCTTTACATCTCTGTCTAATTCCTGAATTGCTTCAAAGAACAGCCATCCGGCTGCTCCCACCCCTTCCTTCACCTTTTTTCCCTTACCATCCAATTTTAGCTCAGATAAAGCTCTAGCTAGACTATTAGGGTCTGCCTTAGGTCTTTTCTGCAAGGGTTTTGGGGAAGGAGGAGGTGAAACTTGACTCAATACCTTAGCAAGAGGATCCCACTTCCCAAATAATGCTGTCAACGTAGTATCAATGCCCAACTTATTTGGGGTGCCTAATGCAGCATCCTTCTTACCTATGCCTAGGTGTTTTAAAGGAAAAAACATTGGTTGTTGTTGTGACATTTTCACTGTAAACCCCAGATCCTGCCGACTACGCCAAGTGAACTAGTCCGTTACTTTAAAATCTAAGGTTAATACAGGAGTAAAAATGACACAAGACACCAAGGCTCAAACTTAACAATTTATTAAGCAAAACTTTTCTAAATAAACAGTAAAGCTAATACTAAATAAACAAAAAAACTAATAGATCATGTACTTACAAGCATATGCATAAACAAAATCATCTTTGCCACTGATAGAAAAACTTCAAATCCTATCCAGTGCAGCTATCTGTTCAGTCAAGGCAAGGCAGACACTGGCAAAATGTCTCTAAGCTCAGTTCAGGCTGGTGCTGTGATCAAATCCGAATGCTGATTTCCATTTTAGCCTTTATAAGTTGATAAAATATTGTAAAAAGAATGACATTACAGGCTCATCATGAGTTAATGGAATATTTTTAAAAATTACAGATCATTTCCTAAGTTGTAAACAAGCCTCGTAATGTCTGGTCTTGTGCCCTACTTCCCTTTTTCAGAGAACAGTTAGCTCACAACCTTGTGATATAGTTCCTCTTTGAAATCCCCACATTCTGGTAAACATCTTTTAAGCTGATAAACAACTTATAGGTTAACAAAAGTTCAGTAATACCAGTAATCAGTGAGCAAGGCCTGCTCTTAAGCATATTGTATTGTTACAATATTAGCAGCATATAGTGAGGTAGTGGCATATCAAGAGCTAGCAATAATCAATCTAACAATAATTAAACATACACAGAAATATGTGGCTCAAGGCATAGCAAAAACTGGTAGACTGTGTGGATCCGTCACACCAAGATGGCTGCACACTGATGAACAGCTTAATTTCAGCTCTCCCAGAGGAAAAAAATAAACCAATAGATGATGGTCAGTAATCCTGCCTGTTTTAGTAAAATCCATTTCCTGGCCTGTAAGTAAAGCCTGGATGCAAGCAAAGAAGAAATTTAGAAAGCCTGAAATAATCTAGAAAAACTGAAGGGAAAACACTGGCTGAAAGAATCCTGCAGCTGTTCAGCACAAAGCAGTTCAAGCTCCAGCTCTAGTAGAAGAGATGGCCTCCGGTAATTACCAGGGGGAAAAAAGTCAAATGTGCTCATAGCTGATCAAAATAAATGAAACACTGAAGGAATATACCAACTCAAACAACATAAGGCTTGACAAAATGGAAGAAGCTTTAACCACCACACTCAGACTAACTGAAAACTACAATCACAGGCTGAAATGAAGAATCAAAAATGGTAGAGGACACCGCACACACAGAAAACCTGAGATTTTCTGCTGTATCAGAATAACTGGAAAGGACAGACTCTACTCATTTTATGAAAGTGCAAATATGTAACTGGACTGGTATTCCACAGCAGGATTTGTTAACTGAAAGGGCACATCATGTGTTTGCTCCAAACCTGTCCATAAGAAAGCAGACAAGACCTACATTAGTAAAGATGGAATCATACCAACAGAAAGAGTTAATACTGGCAAAACATTAAAAATGAGAGAGAGTAGAATGTTTGTGGAAAATTATTATTCACTGTATACCATGGCATAAGTAAAGCAAATTTATCCCAGCAATCAGGAAATGTCAAGAGGCCAGTATGATATTCACACTGGAGTGTATGCAGCTGTCTTCAAAATATTTTTCCTACAGGATCAAATAAATTTTTTGATGTAAAACAAATTAAGGAGGAACAAAAATGTATCCAACAAAGGGTGAACCATCTAAGGGAAAGGGACTCTGCTTCTCGTTTTTCTGATAATAAAGCTCACACAGTCACTTTGGCATTGAAACCTTTTCCAATATTCCAAAGGAAATTGCTTGAGACAGAGAAAAAAAAGCAAAGAAGTTGACTGGCCGAATTGGGGCTACCCTAGAGTTCAACTGGGGAATGGTGTTAGAAGATGGAGATGAACAAAAAGACCACAAGCAACATGGAACCTAGTGAATAACTGAGACTATAAAGCAATCATATTTGTGAAATATGGCCTTGCAAGAAAAAGAAGCGGAGAAAGATTAGATTTATTGTTGACTTCATTAAACATGTAAGGGGACAGACAAAAGCATGTGCTCTACTTCATGCTGCTGATGTTTGGAAGGGGAGACAGAAATAAAATAGGAAAGTAACTATGTAAAACAATCTTTGTAACAGTATTTGTATAAAGCATCCCATGATATAAATTCCATGTTAAGTAAATCGTTTTTAGTGATTGCTGTGTGTGATTAAGATAAGTATTTTTTTCTTTTTTTTGTTTTAAGATATGTAGGCATTACAATGTGAAAGGAGAAGAAAGATTGAACAAATCATCTTTGAGATAGTAGGTTGTAATCTTGGGCTTTTGGGGAATAGGGATGTGGTGTAAAATTGCATTGAATATGATACAGAGCTGAAACGCTTTCTTTTACTTTAGCATAGGTGAATGCCTGGATTAATGCCCTTGGCTTAATCTAATGACAAGTTAGTTTTTTTTTTTTTTAATGAGAGACCACAATGTTACAGATAGTTTTCTTTAGCAAATAAATGTTCAGTGCTAGCTGAGAAGTAAATTCTATTATGTTTCCATGGAAACAAGATAACTAAAGGTGAATAAGGCAAAGGCAATAAAATTCAGAGGTGTGGACTTTGTTTACAAAGAGAAACAAAACTGAAATGTAAAGAACAAGTAGCTCAGTAAAAAAAACATTTTAAATTATTAGAAGATAGAGATAACAGCTTTTCTGGTAACTAAATACTTTAATGCATTTACTAGAACAATTTATAATTTAATTTTATTTAAAAGGAGTAACTGTACTTTTTCTTGCTGCTAAAAGTTAGCGTTTTCTGAAAGAATACAAACTGTTTTTCACATCTGAGAAGGGAATAAAGACGAGACCAATACAGACAGCAATTAGTCTAAGTAGGAGTACAGGCTGTAACATGTGGTTTAGCAAGGAAAACTTTAATTATAGGTTAGTTAATGCCTGTGGATGCACCCATCAATTTGGGACAACTGTTCTTATCAAAAGGGTTCAACTTCAATTTCTGAATACATGCACAATTTTCACTATTGTTTTAAATTATGCTATGCGTGTGTGTGTGTGTGTGTGTGTGTGTGTGTGTGTGTGTGTGTGCACGCGAGTGCGCTTTTTTGAGGGTTTTTAAAGACAAAGTCTTGTAAAATGTGCCATACATTCCAATGCAGAGGACAAGAAATTGTATAAAAAATCAACATGCTAAACATTATTGGGTGGACAGCTCACAAAAACTGGAAATATACAGTTACAAAAGCTGTCATACATAACAGGTGGGAAAAACAACTTCTTATCATAATGACTGAACTAAACATATTTTGGAACACGAATGGCCTCACAGGTACAGACAAAACGGAAAGCTAATGAATTACATTAAGAAATAAAGTGCAAATAGCAATGCTACAGGAGACAAATCTGTAAAGAACTGAGCATGTAAATTTGATAAAGATAGGATTTCAGGATGGACATTTAGCAGAATATAAGGGACAAGGAAAAGGGGAGAACTTAATGCAAGCAAAGCTCCAACAGTGACAGAAGAGTGTAAAATAGCAATGGTAGATTAAGGGGCTACTGGAAAGGGATGAGGATTACATGGATATATACTTTGCTCCATCTAAAATTGCAATTATGGAGCTTAAACATTTTTGAAGAATATTACTTATATGGAGACTGGAACTTGATTTGCAACAGTGAGGATGTATCTGGGAGATCTAGAAAAGGAAATGTAACGAGAGCAGATTTCTGAAGGAATGTATGAAAATATTTGGCAATAAAGACATTTACTCAAAGTAGGAACTCGGAGAATTTACATATTCCCCAAGGTACAATAACTGGGCAGAAATTATATTTCACTGGGATAGGTTAATTGAATTAAAAGCCAAAACATACACCCAAGAACTATTTCAGAACACGTGCCAACAATTAGGATAAAAATGCAGGGTGATGAAGAACAAAATGAGAGACTGGTGCTTCTCCACCTACATGCTAAAAAGACAGGAATTTAAGGAATGGGTAGTAGAAACTGAGCGGCATTAGGGAAGTTACAAATTTCTTCACAAGGTATAGCTAGTGAGTGGGATAAATTGAAAGTTGAGTTTAAAAAGTAGAGTAGAAGTAAGAGAGATATAGTTAAGTAGGAACAATAATTATTTAGAGGGACTGATAAAAGCAAACGTATTACATAATAAAGGGGATCTCAAAGAAAAAGAAGAGGCACAATTGCAGAGTGCTAAAGAGAACATAAAAGAGTATCTGGAATAATATGTTTAAGTTCAGTTATGAAACTTTTTTTTTTGTTTGTTTATAGTATCTCCAGTGCAGAAAAGCTTTTAGCACAATGACTTGGGTAACAAAGTCAAAAGGGTTGTTGCCAAATATAGGGAGCCTGTAACAAAAATGACCAGAAATCCTGTAGAGGTATTAGAAATATTTCAAAAATTTTATTAACATTTGTATGAAGCAGAAGAATGTGGAAATAAAAAAAAAAACACACAAATGGAAATATTTATAGAAAATATAACTATGCCAAGGTTAGAAGTAGACGAGAGACTATTAACAATTAAAATAGAGATAAAAACTGTGACATACAAATCAATTTGCCGGGAAAGTCTCCAAAAACAGATGGCATTCCTGTGGAGGTATGGCAAGCTAGAAGGAAAAAAAGTGAAGGATCTGGAAAGTTTTGTTTAACAGTATTTTAAAAGGAGGGGAAGCACCACCATCCTGGAAAAATTTGTGATGCCTGCAATACCTAAAGACAGTAAAGACCCATCAGTTCCAGCTTCATACAGACCCATTTGAATAATTATAAATGTTTATATTTACAATAGCTAAAAGAATAGCAAAGTTGTTACCATAAAGAATATTTGTTTAAGAACTTACCACAACTATAGACTTCCTTCTCTTCCACCATGCAGTATTCTTTCACCTTAGGGAGTTGCTGCTTGCAGCACCGGACATCCTGCCAGTATACCAAAATCTTGAAAGCAAGGGTATGTGTGACATTGCATGCAAGAGCCATAAACTGGTGCCGGCTATATCTGGGATGTCTGCACGTGCCCAAATTAGAACAGGCTGCCACATAGAGATCCCCCAGGAGTAGGAGTAGTAAAGGTAGTATAAACTCATCCCAGATACAAGGTCAGTAGTCAGGGGAAGGGCCCAGTTTATAATGTAGTCAAAGAGGGGGGGGTAGGTGGGAGGGATCGAATACTGCAACATGGAAGAGAAGGACATCTATGGTTATGGTAAGTTCTTACACACAACTATTCTAGGTCTTTCTATTCTCATGATGCAGTATTCTTCACCTTAGGGACAGTACGAAAGCTCTCTAGGTAGTGGTGCGAGTAACCAGTAAGGGAGCAGAGTCTAAAAGACCCTGAAGAATAGACCTAGCAAACTCTGCTCTAACCCTGGAGATGGAATCCAATTTGGAATGCTTGGTGAAGATATGTACAGAGGACCAAGTTGCTGCTTCCAGAAGAGAAGAGTAATCAATGCCCTTGAAAAAGGGCTGCTGAAGCCGAAACAGCTTTGGTGGTATGCTATGACAGATTAATTCAACTGTTTTCCATGAAAGGAGTAGCAAAAAGCAGTAGCCTTAGAAATCCAAGAGCCAACTACCTGTTCAGACACACCCTTGCCTAAGGCCCTAGGATGAAAGGAGAAAAAAAAGTTCATCGGACTGTCTGAAGGAATTGCTCTTGTCTAAGTAGAACCTCAGTTGCCTATGAACTTTCAAGGAATGCAAAGTCCATTCTTAGGAGTTCTGTGGCTGAGGGTAAAAGCCAGGCAAGTTAACGGTCTGATTTAGGGAGATCTCATTAACTACTTTTGGCAAGAAAGAAGGGTTAGCCCTTAAGGAAACCCTATCTTTATGGAAGCAAAGGTAGGGAGGTAAAGCCATAAGGGCTTGGATCTTGGATACCTTCCTGGCAGACGTTACAGCCACTAACAGGACTGTTTTACAAGTACAAAACTTGTGGGTGGAAGAATGGGCTGGCGCAAAGGGAGCTAGTGTAGTTTTTTCAGCACAGCACAAAGTTAAAGTCCTAAGGTGGGGGTATGGGCTTATGAGGAGGCCTGATATGAAGGACCCCTTTCAAAAACAGCTTGACATCCAACCTGGAAGCCAGAGTAGGAGTCAGGGGAAGGCAAGCCAAAATAGCAGAAAAATGCACTTTTACTGAAGATTAAGTCAATCTTCAATGCAGCAGTTCACATAGGTAGGAAAGGACTAGTGGAACAGAAGCTTGAGATGGGTCTTGTTTAATCTTACAGCACCAACTGGAGATTCTTTTCCATTTACATAAATAGTTTCGATTAGTAGTTGGTTTTCTGGCCTCCTCCAGAACATGTCCTCTGAATAAGACACCCATCCAAGCTATAACTAGCTATAGACCCCCCTCCATGACTCAGAACACCCACTCCTCTTACCTAGATCTACTTGACTCCATCAAGGTACCCCTTAACACCCTGATCCTTGGTGACTTCAACTACCCCACCATAGACTGGGTGAACTATTCTTGCACTAATGCTCTCTCTCAACAATTCCTCGACTTCAATTCTAACGCACTAGACCAGCTCGTCTCATCTCCCAGAAGGGGAGATAACATTCTGGACTTGGTTCTTACCAATATTGGTGACTAATACACCATTCCCATAGTATGTTCTTCCCTGGTGAGATCAGATAAAGACCGTCTCATTCGAAGTTTCTCTCCTACCCAACCCCCCCCCCCCCAGCCATAATCAAGCTAAAAATCTTCTCAAAAGCTGACTACAACCTCCTAAGGGAGGGTATCTGTGGCTTCACACCACACACCCCCCCCTCAGAGGATGCAGACAACTATTCTGAACAGTATATGCCAATGCAGTATACAAGCATCTGTACAACTGCATGGACTATGCCATATCCAACAGAACTAAAACCTGCTCCTCAAGGAAACACAAACCTGTTTGGTGGACATCCTCTATCAACAGGCTTTACAACAAAAGGAAGAAACTGTTGTCCAAGGGTAAATGGGAACAAATTCCAAATTGGAAAAACTCTCTCCTTGGCCTCAACAAGCAAATCAGATCACTAATGAAAACCTCCAAAGCAAATTATGAATCAAAACTAGCCTCCATAATAAAGAGAAACCATAAAGTCTTCTTGAGTTATGTCAGGAACCTCCGTGGCAAAACCCAGGTTTGTTTCAAATTAGTACTTAGCAGTATCACTTACATTGATCCTCTTGACTTAGCCAACCTGCTAGCAGATAGGTTCAGCGCAAACAACCTCTCTGCCCCCACCAGGCCCTTTCGACATCACCGATACTTGTCCCACACCTCACATCTCCATAGATCAAGTGTTACAGGTCCTATCCAAGGATAAGAACACAGCTTCCATAGGAAGTGACAGTATCCCAGGAAGTATTCTGCACCATCTCCAGCAAGAACTGGCTTCTCCATTGAGCACTCTATTCAAGTACTGTCTTCATTCCAGCAGAGTGGAGAACTGCCATTGTCATCTCCTTGCACAAAGGTGCAGCCACTACTGCCCCTGGAAACTATCACTCCATTAGCTAGATAAGTCTGATCTGTAAAGACATGGAGTGTATTATGATCTCAAACAAGGACATAGGTAATCTCCAAACACTTGATCCCACCCAGTTCGGATTCGTCAAGGGCATATCTTGTCTGTTGAAACTGGATGACTTCGTTGAGACTGTCACTTAGGCCCTGGATGAGGGAAAGTCAGCACATACAGCTTACCTTGACTTGGCCAAGGTCTTTAACACAATCCCCCACTCGAGCATCATCAAAAAGCTAACCACTTAGCGTAAACCCCTATCTCATCAGGCAGGTGGCCAACTGGCTCACTGACAAGACCCTCAATGTCAAAATAGGCACCTCCACTGCCAAAATCAGACCTGTCACTAGTGGCGTCCCCCAGGGATCTGTCCTGGGACCCCTACTGCTTGGCAACTATTTCTCAAAGGGCCTGTGGCTGACCAAGTCTGCGGGCGACTAAGTTGGGTGCTGACATTGACTCCCCAAATGATGTTAATATACTGCAAGAGGGTCTCACAGCAACTAATGACTGGTGCCAAAGTCATGGTCTCAAGCTAAATGCAAAAAAAATGCATCATACCATTTGGCAGAAACATGACCCCTACCGATTACCACATTAACGGCAACCCCCAAGCACACATCCTGCGGTGTGAGATTTCGGTACTCCGGTTAATAACCTCACATTCGACTATCAGGTAGCGGCAGTGGTCAGAAAAGCCTTTTACTTGGTTCATCTCATAAGTAAAGGGATTGCATCCAGAAAAAAGGAGGTCATTACCTCTCTATACTCCTCCCTCATTAGACCAATAATTGAATACAATGCCCAGTTTGGGATGTACATCTCCAAACATCTGTACCAACAGGAAAGGCCACTGAAATACCTCACAAAGGGAATCCATGGCCTGCAACATCTGTCCTATGCAGTCAGGTTTAAATCACTATCACTCTAGTTGGTATCGTACAGATTGCCCAGGGGTGATATGTGTCTTGCCTACAAGGCAATCTTGGACCCTTTCCTACTGGAAATGCTCCATATGCGTAAGTAACTCCTCACACACTACCTGCTCAAAAGGCCTGAATCTAATATGAGACATCAACAAAAACCTGCTGGAGAGACGGGTTAGTCTCCCAGGGTCTGCCCCATCTCTGGAACAAACTTCCCATATGCGTCAAACAGAGCACCTTGCTGACCTTCTTCAAGCGCAAATTTGATGAGTGGATGGGAAACCACAAATTTGTCTCGGGGGTTCCACCTGTGTCTCTCACTGACAGGGGAGACCGGTGCTGACTGAGGTTTCTTTTTGGGGATAAACTATTGGCTAGGCTTGGAAGGGCCCCAGGGCCATTAGCCTAGTAACCTCCTATGAATATAGGTGCCTAAAGGGGGATCAAAACCATCACCCACACAGTCAGATCAAGATTGAGAAGGTGGGGGTGAATAAGGGACCCCATACCTTGTGAGAGTAGGTCAAAGCGGTGCGGTAACCTGTGGTGAATGCCCTGGGCTAGATGGAAAAAATAGGGGAAACCAATGCTTCCTTAACCAGAAGGGAGTCACCAGCAGAATTTTTGGTTTGCTGTCCTGTATTTTCAGGTGGACTTTGTGAATCAATGGAAATGGGGGGGGGGAGGCATAAATGAACATTTCCTCACATGAGAAGGTATCCACCTTCCAGGCTTGTGGATGGTGAACGCTTGTACAAAACAGGGGCATCTGTCTGTTCTGGGAAGAGGCAAACAGATCTGCCTGAAGAACATCCCACCTGTGAATTAGGTCCAGAAACACCTCCCTGTGAAGCATTAATTTTTGGGAGGGTGTTAAGGTCCTGCTCAGAGTGTCTGCCATCACTTTGTCTTCTTATGATGTAGACTGCCTGCAAATAAATCTGTAGTGCTGTTGCCGGGGACCAGACTTGAACTGCCAGACTGCAAAGAGCGTAGGATTTTGTTTCTCCCTGTTTATGTACCACAGGACTGCCATGCTATGTGATGACCTGTAATGTGGCTGGCAGAAGGAATCCTTGAAGGGCCCTTAATTCTTGTAGATTGATGTGGTTCCCTCTTTATGGAATGGACCATTCCCCCTGCACCTTGTGATGGACGTTGGCACTATGAAGAACAGCCCCCCAACCTAGGTCTGATGCATCTGTATAAAGATGCTGTTTGGGTGGTGGAATCTGTAAATGTACCCCTTGATTGAGGGTGATAGTACAGATTCACCAGGTGAGTTCCTTTTCTAAACAGGGGAGAAGAGGAAGATTTGCTTCTAAGGGATGAAGGTGTTGGTTCCAAGAATTTCTCAATACCCACTGAAACTTCCTCATGTGCATCCTGGCTAGAGGGAGCATGGGGATCAAGGAAGCCATGAGTCCCAGGATTCTCAGAAATTCTCTGGCTGACATGGATTATACAGGAAGGAGGGACTGGAGAAATTGGATGAAAAAATCCACTTTCTGTGCAGGGATGAAGACTGACATGTCTGTTCTTAACCTGCACCCCAAGAAAACAAGATCTTGTGAGGGAGTCATTTGAGACTAATTCATCCTATATTTTGCAAAATCCTGCAAACCCAGTTCAGATGTTGAGATAGGGTGAGAAAGTCCTGGTGTAGGATCAACAGACCACCTAAATAAGGGTATATCTGAATGCCCTGTAGTCTGCAGTATGCAATGACTGGGGCTAAACATTTGGTGAATACTCTTGGGGCTGTGGAGAGTCCAAAGGGCAAGGCAGAGAACTGAAAATGTGAGGAATCCACAGAGAAACTAAGAAATTTCCTGCAGGTGGGGTGAATAGGGATATGAAGGTGTGCATTCTTCAGATTCAGGGAGGCCATGAAGGCTTGTTTAGGAATAAGAGGAAGAAGGTGCTGTAATGCGAGCATTTTGAAGGGTGGCACCTTGAGGAAGAGATTGCGGAAGGATAGATCAAGGATGGGTCTTCAAGGACCATCCTTTCTTGGAACCAAAAATATCCTGGAGTAAAATCCCTTGGTTAATTGGTCTTCGGGTACTACTTCTATAATGCCCCGAGAGAGACTTTGTGTCAGGATGGTGGGGAACAGTGAAAGCTGACTGGAAGGATGTTGTGTCAGGAGGGTGAGGAATAGTGAAATCTGACTGGAAGGAGGTTGTGGAACTTCCCAGAATGGTGGAGATTCCCACAAAGTCATGAACTATCTTCTCTCGATGATGGAGACCACTTGTCTGTGGTAATTTTCTGCCAGGAGGGTAGGGATATGGTTAGGTGTAGGGAGAGGGAATTGGAGGTGGGTAAGAGAAGAAAGTCACAGTGGAGGAGCTCTATCTTAATCTGGCTGCATCCGAAAGGATGAAGGTGCTGAGGTGGATGAAGATTTAGGATGGTTGTCTGTCACCTGGAATGAGCAGAGGAATGGGAGGACAGAGTCATAGAAAAACTGGGTTTTTGGGGGTAGTTCCTCTGGAATCTGGGAACCAGTAATACCAGTAAACGTTTTAGATTTTGCAAGTCTTTTCTTTATTCCTGCAGTGACTTAAGTAGCTGAATGAATGTCTAGTCACCTGGGATATCGTGTTCAGAAGGGTGTCCAGCTGAGCCTTGGCTGGTAAGTCAGGTATGTCAGACAGCAAAATAGAGGCCTCAGTCAGGGAATCCAGGGCAACCTTGGCCATATGACTGACCGTTAATTGTTCTTATGGCCAAGGCAGAAGTATAAACCTTCTTCCCCAACCTATCCATAAATTTACTATCCTTATCAGTGGGGAAAGAGAAAAAAGGTAGTTGCTTTGAAGATTTGTCAGCTAAAACTGCAACAGCAGGCTCTGCTGCCAGAGTCTTAAAAAAAGTACTGCTCCTTTGCAGACACACTTTGTAAAATCCGTCTGGTCTCCTGTTAGCAGGAGGCTGTGACTCTGGGCTCTGGGAAGCAGCTGAGAAGGCATCCTGGAAAGCTAGGAGTAAAGGAGGAACTGCAGGTGGAGAGGGCTGTTCCATCTCCAGGAGTTCAAAACATCTATTCTTGGACTCTGAGACATCTGACGCCTTCCATTTAAAATGCTAGGGAAACAGTGTCCCCAAAGTAGAAATCTTCTCCTGGAGGAGTCAGGAGTGTGGGTCTCTTCTTCCTCAGGGTAGCAAAATCCTCAAGCGATTCAATCTGAGAATATGTGAGGGATTCATATGAGGAACAGTCTTCCTCAGATTCTACCTGTGAAGCCAGTGGTTGGGCCTGACTGGGACGTCTGGGTATGGAGTACCTACAAGGCCTTGAATAAAGTCTGAGAAAAGGTCTCCCACGCTGGAGTAGGATCTTTAGCCCTGTGAATTTACTCCGGTTTCCTTTTTAAAGGGGTGGAAGGATCAGAAGCAGACCTGGGTGCTGACGTTGGAACGGATGGCAAGGCAGTAGAAGGCTGCTCCGATGCCATGAGCCATGTTCCCCCTCACCATCAGGAGCTGATGGTTATAAAGCCTAAGCGGACGTACTCTGGATACCCAGTGTACCTGCTTCTATTTCATTTCCTGGTAACTGGGAAGTATCAAGAAGTCTGGAACAATCCTGGGCTAACACTTGCTTTGAGGATCTCATTGGACTCCTGAGGCGCAGCTTGGACATCGAGCCTAACTTTTTTAACCTTCTTTCTTGACGGCTCATCGGAGGTGCCCACTTCACCTTCCATCCCGGATGCCAAGTGAAGACGTCGCTGATTCTCTAACTAGAGATTTAAAGCCGACAAACAACTTCTAAGGGTTCTGTGGACAAAAGATTGGCAAATATCACAGGACTTGCAGCTGTGACCTGCCCCTAAACAGATTAACAAACACTGATCATGTGTGTCCTTATGTGGAATTGGTCTTCCACAAGCACACTTTCCTTTCCTAGATGACATGCATCTGAAACAGGTAAAGAAACCAGCAAAAAATCCATAAGGGTACTTATCTGAATGTGGACAGCTTGAAGCGATCGTCGAAAAACAGATGGCTGAAGTCAAACAAACTACGGAAAACTGGAACTGGCGATGGACATCTGAAACACACTGTGGCCAAAATGTTCTGATTTGGGTATGTGCAGACGTCCCAGATATAGCAGTCAGTTTATGGCTCTTACATGCAATGTCGCACATGTCTCAAGACTTTGGCATACTGGCCAGATGTCCAGTGTTGCAGGCAGCAACTCCCTAAGGTGAATAATACTGCAACATTAGAATAGAAGGCCATCTAATAGATATGGATCAATGTGATTTGTGGAGGGGAGGCAAACATATGACAACCTTAGCAGCACAATGAAGATCCAGAGGGAAGCAGAAAGTAAGAAATAGCACTGTTGTGGGTGGGTCTTGATGCACAGAAAGCATTCAACAGAGTAAAGTGGGATTTTATGAGGACGATGGAAGCATCTGCATTCCCTGATACAATAATAAGGTTAAATTAGGAGGATCAATGAGGGACTGGATGCAACAATTAAAGTGGGAGGGTTCCTCTCTGATAAGTTCTGTTTGAACAGAGGAACCAGGCAGGGATGTCCTCCTTTCCCCTTTATTATATGCATTATACTTAGAGACATAAGGAAAAAAATAAGGGCCTCAGAAACTCAAGATAAATGGTATGGCAAGAAAAGTTGGTTTTATTTACAAACTATTATTTTTTTCCTGATAAAACCAGAGAAGGACATCTCAGTGATGTGGAACATTTTAACGCAGTTTCAAGTCTTTTTAGGATATAAAATTAATGAGGACAAAACAAGGCTATAGCTGTAAACTATGCACCCTTACATGAATTAATTCAGCAATACCCATATTTATGGGCACATGATAAAATGAAGTATAAAAGTATTTAGGCGTTATTGGTTAAAACGGATTCTGTTATGGCAGCTAAGGATATGTGGGAAAACAGTAAATAAAAGGCAATACAAAAACTGAAAAACTGGAAGCTCTTGTTTATGGACATGGATAGCAAGATACAGGCAGTAAGTATTTTTAATCTAGTTTTATATACAGGTTAGGCATGGTCTTATCAGATGAAAAGTTGTGGACAGTTATAAAACAGTTAAGGGATTTTATCTGGGAGAGGAAAAGGGCAAGAGTCAAGTGGCATATGTTGATCCTTCCAATATAACAAGGTTGTTTAGGTATTACCAGATTTGAGGGGATATTTTAGAGCAGTGGTGCACAACCCTTTTGTGGGGAGGGCCACTAAACAAATTCGTAATGCATCTGCAGGCTACCTCAAAACATAGTAAGTTTTGAGTTAGTAGGTACAGGTTCCTGACATTTTTATTTAAGACAGCAGTCATTACATTGCCGGTTTTGTACATCAACTTTGCATTTAACTTTATTCTGGCTTGCAGACAACTTACTACAAACTCTTACAGAAAGTTACTACTGTTTACAGACCTACAACTGCAGCTAAAATTAGAGGTATGCACAACCGCATTCAATCAGGTAACTAAGCATGTGCTGGAAAGTTTGCATGACTGGAGTAAGGCATAGCATTTTTTCACTTTTTTAAAATGTTTTCGTTACTCTCTGGGGGCTGAATGGCATTGCATGGCGGGCCAGTTTTGGCCCCACAGGCGGGACTTTCTACACAGTTTTAGAGCTACACAGACAAGGTTCATATACATAAAAGCAGAAAGCAATAATTCGAAATGGAAAGGGATGATTATGATGAAGGGGGAAATTCAAGATCCAAGGAGAGAGTGGGATTTTGGATGCATTTCCCTTAGGAGAACAAAAGCCATACAGAATATTACATGTATAAAGTAGCAGAAATATCCATACAACTAAGCCAACATGAGAATGGAGAAATGAGATACTGTTGAAAGACATGACTGCAATTTGGGGTACAAAGAATCAAGCAACAGGGGGCTGAAATTTACTTGAAAAACTGGCAGTCGAGGTATTGGGAGCAAATAACTAGAGGGGAAAGGTAAAAGAAAAGGAAGATGTCAAGAAGACATCTGGACTACAGATAGGATTCTCCTATCCTTTCACTTTTGCCTAAATGAAAGACCTGCTCCGGTAGAGGTTTTTGTTTAATCTAGAACAGAAGCTGCTGTTAAAAAGTGATAATTAAGACATAAAATATTGCATGATAACTATAGAAATCACAGGAGGTTAGAAAAGACCGAGATGAGAGGCTGCATAAGCGATTCACAAGGAAACAATGGGATGATTTAGGATTTTTGCTTGGAAGTATTTGCATAGGTAGTTTTATACCCTAAACAGACTCCAATGTATTTTTCCTCAGGTAGATGGCAAATGTTGTAGGTGTGACAGGGAACAAAGAGGTAACAGGGAACATATGTTTTGGATGTACAATGAGTTGGCAGACTAATACCCTTACAGAGTGCTCTGTCAAATACTGGGTGAGCAAATTGGTGCAACTAAGGAAATGACTGAGATGGGATACACTATCTGAATTGCCTATACACTGTAAGACCTTTTAAGTTTAACTCTGGTGTCTGCCAAAAAAGTAATTACTAGAAAATGGAACTCAATGTCTAAATCTAATGTATTTGAAGTAGTGAATATTGTAAGAGGTAAGAGAACAGGAAGTGGGATATTTAGAAAAGGGAAGGAGCAAATTACACAGAAAAATGGAAATTGTAGGACCAATACATGTAGAACAATGTTTTAGAAAAGGACTGATGAATAAGAGAAGGTAGGGATTGATCAATTTATGTAATATATTGGAGTGATAACTGTACAAAAGTATACAAGTGATCTGTAATGTTTACAGCTATGAACATGTTAGCATGGTTTTCTTTCATATAAATGTTCATTTGCTTATATCTTGGGGTGAAAATTCAATAAAGGTGCTAAAAATAAGATGAGGAGAAATAGATGCAATGTACACTGAAAA
This sequence comes from Protopterus annectens, assembly GCF_019279795.1. NCBI lineage: Eukaryota > Metazoa > Chordata > Ceratodontiformes > Protopteridae > Protopterus > Protopterus annectens. Next base: position 1,059,457,576 of record NC_056746.1, on the reverse strand, counting down.
ATTGTGTTATATATATTTATACCATGAAGAAATTATGAAGACCATTGGGAATTACGTTTATGAGATGTATAAAAATGAAGGTGTCCAAGATGAAATATGGAAACTTACAAAAAATAACAGGTGGTAAAAAAATTACAGAAAGAAATAAAGGTAAAAGAAATGCAAGAAATAATATGGAAAGGAAAATAAAAATCAGCACTGGTCCAGACTGACAACACATTTATATGAATAAAGAAAGAATAGTTTTTGCAGTATATTCAATGAATGGTTAAGAGAGGGAATAAAAAAATGACATTGGGGTGATAACATTAATATAAAAAAAACTGAAAAAATTTTGTAAAAAAGAATGTTGATGTTTTTGTTGTTAAAGGCAGAGTAATAAAGAGGTGGTTGAAATGGTTATGATAGTTATAAATTTGATACTAGAAGGAATTGAAAATTCTTAAATGTGATGTTGCAAAAAATCTGACGGTTAGTCAGGTTGCAGAGTGGAAAATGCATGGAAGGGGAAAAAGTAAAAATAGAAAAATGATTAAGGTAAGATGGTCCCTTAAGCAGATGCTTACGTTCTGGTAATGAATGTTATAAAGCAAAGATGGGAATATGGGTTAAAAGTGCAGCACGGCAGATATATTACTCCAAGTGCCAATAAGCATGTCATATTCAGATAACTTGGTTTTAGTTGCAAGAAATACGGTATGATGAATGAAGTAATAGTAAATATTGAGAAACTATTAAAGCAGGATTGCAATTAAACCACTAAAAGGATTTGGGGAAGTAAGAAAAATATAATGGAATATGTTATAATAGAAAATAAATATACTAGGTATAAAACTTGGTGAATATGAAAGAATACTACCACAGGAAGAAAAAACAGAAGTAAAGATATTTTCAACACTGAAACGTTTTACACTGTCTTTACATGTTAAAAAAGTATGCATTAGGGAAACTAGACTGCTTAGGTGAAGTTTACATGCTTTCAAATAATATGGAAAAAAATATATATTTTTTTCTATTCCAGTTGGGGTACAGGATTAAATGCTGTGAGAAGGGGTATAATTTATAATAGAAAGAGGGTTATGTTTGAAAAACCTTATTATATACCTGCCATTTGTTCTGGATAGTTAAAAACATTAGTGAAACTTGAGAACAATATGGTGGGAAAATGCCATGTGACATAAGGCAATACGGAAAAAGGGAAGCTAAAAAATATATGAATAAAACAGATTGGAAAGTGGTAATACTAACAGAAAGGAATGTTGCAAAATGTAATGAATTTTTATTTACTATACCTATGGAAATAATTAAGGGAAATATTAAAACATCTATATATGAAAGAAAAGATTTGATTTTTTGTGAAGTGATTATTGTGTAGGTTATTATTGAATAAGTTACCTGTAAAAAAAAAAAAAAAAAAAAAAAAAAAAGGCAAAATAAAACCAACTGCTGGAAGAAAATATAAATGTAATGAATGCAACTTAGAAGAAACTACAAAACATTGTTCCTGAATTGTACAAACATTTTTTGTGAATTAAAAAAAAAAAGAATTATTTGAAATAATAAATGTGGAGAAGGCACTATATGGAAAATATGGAACAGAAAGCAAAACTGAAACTGAAAAATGGGGTAGGAGTTGATTTATTGTTGTAAGGATGTTATGGAAAAGGAGAGATGGAAGCCTGTGCAATAAAATTACTGATGGTGTGTTGAAGGAAATAAAAGAATGGTTTATGAAGAAAAGAATGGAATGGATGTTTATTTTTAATATGAAAACTGTATTAAAGTTTTGTGATTTTTCTTCGATATTTCAAAATTAAGATTACATTAAATGAAGATGAGGAATATAAAGATGGGGTGTAAGAACATGATCTGTAATTTTGTAAGAAGTGTGAACAATGGAATTATTTGTGTATAATGTACATAAAGTACTGTGAAAGATGCAGATAACTCACCCCTTTTTTATCAAGTGTTGTGGGATACTTACCTCCACCTGAGCTACCATCAACTCAAGCAGACGGGACCTCAGTTTAACATCTCATCCAAAAGATGGCACACTCAAGTGTGCACTGCCAGTATAGGAGATTAATCCAAGTTAACTGGTGTGTGAGTAGAATAGACAGCTGTCTGACCTTCCTGCACCAAAGCAATATGCGTTATCTGTTGAGCCACTGACACTGCTTTAGGGGAAACAAAATAAAACAAATACACTCAGAGGTGTTTTAAAATAACTGAAATACTCGAGGAATATTTAAAAATCAAAGTATGAAAGAATAGAAACTTTATGTAGCTATTCAGAGAAGCTAATAAAAATGCAGATATCAGAAACTGAAACAAAGGAAATACTGGGTGAACATGAAGCTTGAACGGTTTAAAAAAACAGCAGACTGCATACAGAAAAACTGAGATTTTCTGCTGTACCAGAAAAGCTGGATAGAACAGATTGCATTAGTTTTGTGAAAATATAAATAAGCGACTAGGGTGGTGTTAAACAGCTTTTTTTATTTTTTAAATTGAAAGGGAAAATCATGTGCATGCTCCAAATCTGGCAAACATACCCGCAGAATGACCTGCTCTCCTGCCTAAACTGGCAGAACGGAAAACTATTAAAAACTGGGAACACCACAGTGGCTCTGACAAATGCATTGCTTCTGCCTGGTATACAGGGAATAATCAATTTTATCACAGCACTCAGGAAATTTTGAGAGGCAAGAATGAGATTTAATTTGCTACATCCTATCTTCAGAATATTTTTCCTGGAGGAACAAAGACATTTTAGGATCAAGAAAGTACAGTTGTGTACACTTACCATAAATGTAGATGTTAGAGTGCATTCACTGTTGCAGTCATTACATTTGGGTTATCGACTTGCAGGTAAGCCCTTAGGTCAGCCTGATTAACAAAGTCTTGGGTCCTGCATCGGTTGCTGTCCCTTCTTCCATGACGTCAGGTCGTCGGGGATATAAAACATGCAGCCGACACCATTACATCACTTTTTCTTGCCTCAGATGTCAGGTGCCCCCCTAATGGGAAGCAATTAAATATAAAAGAACAAAGATATACCTCCAACAAAAAAGCAAATACACCAAAAAGGCTTTTAAGTATATATAGTAAAGAAAAGTAGAGGTATAGTCAAAAGAAGTTAGGGGGCTGGAGGGGGGGTAACCAGGACTGCAACAGTGAATAAACTCGAACATCTACATTTATGGTAAGTGTACACAACTGTACTATGTTCTTTGTATTTCACTGTTGCAGTCACATTTGGGTAGATTACCAAAGCTATGGTTGGGAGGAGGAATTTAGATAGCATTAGGGCCAGCTATAAGGCCCTGCAAGACTGCAGTGGCAAAGCCAGCTCTGGATTTAGAGAAAATTGGCAAATGATAATGCTTGGTGAAAGTATGTACAGAACTCCAGGTCGCAGCTTCTAGGATGTCCCTGGTAGGAACGCCTCTGAGAAAGGCTGTAGAGGTAGATGCAGCCCTGGTGGATTCAGGTCTGATCCCCTGAGGGATAGGTTTTCCATGGTGCTTATATCAGAAATGAATGCAATGGATTATCCATTTAGAAATGGTTTGCTTTGAATTGAAATAGCCTTCCCCTCTGCCCCTGCAGCAAATGCCACCAGCAGTTGTTCAGATTTCCTTGGAGGTTTAGTCCTGTCCAAGTAGAATCTAAGTTGTCTGTGCACATCTAAGGACTGCATATATGTCCCTCTTTATTCTGTGGATTGGGAAAGAAGGTTGGCAAATGAATGGACTGATTAAGAGCCACACTGGATACCACCTTGGGCATCAAGGATGGATTGGTTTCTGAGGGAGGACACCCTGTCCGCATGAAAGATTATGAAAGGTTCCACTGCCATAAGGGCCTGTAATTCAGATGCCCTTCTAGCTGAAGTGATTGCTAAAAAGAAAGCTGTTTTCCAAGAAAGAAATTTTTAAGTCTGCAGTAGCAGCTGGCTCGAAAAGAGGTAGAGGGAGTTTCTTCAAGACAAAGTTAAGGTCCCAGGCTGGGGTTGGAGCTCTCCTGAGTGGTCTCAAATATTTGGCCCCTCTGAGAAACTGCTTGAGCAGTGGATATTCAGTCGCATACCGTCTGCTCAGAGGTGACATGTGCCTGACATACAAGGCCATGTCCAACCCGGAATTAATGGACATGCTCCACCTCAAAAAATCCAAATCCACCAAAACCACTAGAGCAAGCGACTTAAACCTTAGCACGGCTATAAATAGGACGTGCTGGAGGGATAGATTTATCACTCAGAGACTCCCTATGCTGTGGAATAAAATCCCGGTCCATGTGAGGCAGAGCACCTCGCTGACTCTGTTCAAGAGAAATCTAGACCTGTGGATGGGAGATCGTAGGTTTACCCCAGGAATCATATCTGTGTCACTGCTGGACAGAGGCACAACAAACTAATGGGCACAGTATTTTTTCATATAAGGGGTGGCGTAAGCCACAAAAATTTGTGCTAGGCTTATAAATGCCTTAGGGCAGATAGCCTAGTATAAACCTATGAACCTATGAGAAGAGGGGAGGTTCTGTGTTATGAGCTGAAATGGCTGAGGCGTGGATTTTAATGGAGGAAAAAGACAGGCCCTTGTAAAGTACCTCAGTTAAGCATTGTAAAATCTGAGGTAAATTGGGCGCTGCTGTGCTCATCCCTTGAAATTGGTTCCAGACACACAATCTTTTCCATTTTTCAGCATAAGAATTTCTAGTACTAGTCTTCCTTGCCTCTAAAATGATATCCATCACAGGTTTGCCGAGGGATGGTAAAGGAGAGCTTAAGTAATTAGCCAGGCTGCAAGGTTCAGTGTTGGAAGCTGAGGGTACAGAATCTGGTTCTCCTGCTGAGGTAGCAGGGAAGGAGTCTGAGGCAGGTGCCATGGACATGACCGTGACACAGTGTGCAGGAGGGGATACCAGTGTTGGCGTGGCCAGTCTGGAGCAATCAAAATCATCCTTGGTTTGTCCGGTTTGATTTTTAGTAGTATTTTGGAGAGCAGAGGCAGAGGGGGGAAGGCATAAACTGATAGGTTTTTCCAGCTGAAGGACAGAGCATCCACTTTCCAGGCTTGTTTGTGGGGAATCCTTGTGCAATATTTGTCCAACTGTAGTTCTGGGGAGAGGCAAACAAGTCTATATCTGGGCTTCCCCATTTGCTTGTCAACATGTTGAAAATCCTTGGTTCCAGTTTCCACTTGTGTGGGTCCATGAGGTTTCTGCTTAGTCCGTCTGACAGTGTATTTAATTCTTCTGGCAGGAATTATGCTTGTAGGTGCACTTGGAAGCTCAAGGCTGTGTTCCACAATGACATGGCTAGTCTGCAGAGGGGGTAAGAATGTGTACCCCCCTGCTTGTTTATGTACCACATAACAGTGGTGTTGTCAGTCTTTACCATTAGTTGTCCTGGAAGAATGTGGTCCTTGAAGGCTGTCAGAGCATTCTGTACAGCTAACATTTCTTTTTGGTTGATATGCAGGTGCATTTGACTTGGGTTCCATTTGCCCTGAATGCACTTCCCTGTAGGGTGAGCCCCCCATGCATAGTCTGATGAGTTTGTTAGGGTTTGGGCAGCAGGGGGTGGTGTGAAAGGTAGTCCCTTGTTTAGGTGGCAGGCCTCTGCCCACCAAAGACACTGTAGGCGTAGGCAAGGTATTATAGGAATTATTGTTTCTAGGTCTTGAGAATGTTGACACCATAGGCTTTTTAGATACCACTGTAGTTTCCTCACATGCAGTCCTGCATATGGAATTAGAAGAATGCAGGAGACCATGAACCCCAAGGCTTGCAGTATTTGTCTTGCAGATAGCAGGGATTTTGTGGCCACTTGCTTGAAGTAGGTTGTCAAATGAATTTGTTTCTCTGGCGTGAGGTAAGCCATCTGGGAAGTTGTATTCAAGCTTGCTCCCAGAAATATAATTTGTTGACAGGGTACCAGGTGTGATTTCTTTTCGTTTATGGTGTATCCCAGACAAGTTAGAACCCTTTGTACAAAGGCCAGATGACTCAAAAGTAAGTCCTGGCTTTCTGCCTGAATTAGACAATCATCCAGGTATGGGTACATTTGAGTACATCTTTGCCTGCAAAATACAATAACTGGAGCTAGGCACTTTGTGAACACCCTGGGCACAGTAGATAAGCCAAAGGGCAGTGCAGAGAACTGATGGTGCGTGTAGCCTGCTTTGAAGCGTCGGGATCTTCTGCAAGATTCCCTGATTGGGATGTGCAGGTATGCTTCTTTTAAATCTAGTGTTGCCAACCAGGCATCTTTGCCTAGCATAGGAAGTGATTGTTTAAGAGTCAGCATCTTGAATTTTGGAATCTCTAAAAATGTGTTTAGAGTAGACAGGTCCAGGATATGACGCCATGAATTGTCTTTTCTGGGTACCAGGAAAAGTCTCGAGTAGAAACCTTGTCCCTTTTCCGCTTCTGGTACCAGTTGAATAGCCCCCATGCTTAAGAGAGAAAGTACTTGTTTTTGGGCCTCTGCATGCTGATTTGGGGGTAGGTCCGGCCACCCACTTGGTGTTGGCAATGTGTGGAAGTGAAATCTGTATCCCTGGGACACTATATTTAAAACCCATTTGTCCTGGATAATGAGCTCCCAATTCTTTGCATGAAGAGCAATCTTTCCCCACAAAGGGGCAGTCAGTTGATAAGTGCTTGGAAATTTTAAAAGGAAGTCATTGAGACAGTTTACCATAGGGGGGAGTCTTATTTCCAGATTTGGAAGTGGAGGCCCCCCACTGCTTAGTTCTGTGTGTCCCCTGGGACTGAAACCTGGGATTTTTGCTGTGTCTTGGTTTGGCTTGAGAAAACCTGGAAGGGGCTGGAAAGGACCAATTCTTAGAGGGCCAGTGCCTACTAAATCTAGGAAGCTGAACTTGTAAAAAATCTTTTAACAGTTTGCATAGATTTAGCTTTATCTTCGATCTTTTTAAGAACTTCCTCAGCCTTGTTGCCAAGCAGGCGGTCCTGATTTAAAGGAGCATCCCACAATTTAGCTTAAACATGATCAGGCAAATATCGCTCCTTAAGCCAAGCATGCCTTCTGAGCACATACCCAGTAACAGCAGCCCTGCAAGGGCCTCTAATGAATCAAAACCACACTGCAAAGTATGTTTCCAACTTGTTCAGCAGAATGCATTAAATACTGTAATTCTTTATTTTCCACACAGTCAGGAATCAACATAATTTTCTGTTTAAGCAGTCCAATAACATGTTGCTGATACTTTAACATATGAAACTGGCAGTTTAAAGCCCTAATGGCCAAGGTTGCAGAAGTGTAAACCTTCTTACCCCATCTATCCAGCACCCTGGAGTCTCTAATCAGAAGGGGTAGGATTTTTAGCAGTAGAAGCCTTAATGCCCTTAGGCCCCTGTGAAATAGTCTCTGGATCTGCAATAGGATTTTTAAAGAGGAACTTGTGGGACTCGGGGACCCGGTAGTATCTGTCAGGTTTTCTGGGAGCAGGAGGCAGGGAATCAGGGGCCAAACTAGATTCCGAAAAAGCATCAACAATGTCTAGTACAGCAGGAATAGCTAAAGGCCTATGCTGAGGTAGGAGAAGGAAATCCCTAAGCCTCTTTTTTGAATCAGAAAAATCCTGGCTTTCCCAGTGGAAATGCTCCCGTAGAGTATGTAAGGATTCCCCAAAAGAAAAATCCTCAGGAGGGGAAGCAGAGGGAATGGAGTCCTCTGCATCAAAATCTTCATAAGTAGATAAGGGAAAATCCAGATCATCAGAAGATTCATAATCAGCTTCAGTCCTAGGCCTCTTAGAAGGGGGAGGTTGGCTTACCCTGATTAGAGTTATAAGATCTTCAGCCATTCTTATTTGTTTTTTTAGGCATAGAGGCCTGAGCATGTGGCCTGAGCGTCATTTTTTTTAGGCATGGATCGAGATTTAGGCCCAAGTAAAGAAGGCGGTGTTCGTTTAAAATGCAAGTCCGTAGGCCTGAATACACCCTCAGAAGCCAGTGCCTGCACAGCGGCTCCAGACCCGTCCAAGGTAGAGACATCCGCGGGTTCCATAGTAGAAGCATCTCGTGGCATACCGGACTCCGAATGGGTCTCAGTAGAGGCCTGTAAATGAGAAGTAGAGGGTTATCAGGGGCTGCGAAAGCGCCTCACTGAGTACCGGCGAACTGGTGACTGGCTTAGGAGAAGCGTCATCGGCAGTTTTGGACCTCGGCGGCCTGTCTCTGTCTTTATCTTTGTGTTTTTTCAGAATCCCGGTAGTCAGATGGCTAACAGACGACATTTCTGGATAATTAAACCGAGAACTGAAATATTTAGAGGCGAAAATATGCCAACGACAGATAGTGCACTGATTAAATAAAGCACAAAACCGACAGCAAGGAACATCGTGGTCAGGGCCTAGGCAAGGAATACAGTACGAATGAAAATCTTTATGAGGTATTTGCTTTTCACAAGTAATGCAATTATTAACTTTTACTGACATCGGTAAGGAGCAAGAAAAAGTTTCCCCAACGGGGTACTTAGCTTTAGTTGAAGACTTCGGTTCTGAAACTCGAAAACAAGAAGTTATGTACTCACCATAACGTTCGATGTATGTGGTCCATCTTGCCTCACATTCTTACCAGTGGATTCGGAGCCGAATATCGTCTCCGACTCGGCCGATTTTACTAGCTCAAAGTCTCTCATTGGCTGGACTAAGAGGGTATCCCATGGTGCACTGCCCCATATCCCCAGATCTAGTTTGCTGCGAAACAACATATGTACTTCATACACACCTCACATCCATATAAACAATAATCAAAGAGACTCTGCAGGTGAAAACCTAACCACCAAATCCTCCAGGCAGGGGGAAGGTAAGTAAGAATGTGAGGCGAGATGGACCACATACATTGAACGTTATGGTGAGTACACAACTTCTTGATGTTATGTGGTCCTATCTCGCCTAAATTCTTACCCGTGGGACAGCGTCCCTAGCACCTACATCCTGAGTGGCTCATACGAAAATACTCCTGAGAACTGTGGAGCCAAAGGAAGATCTGCCCCTGGAGACCACGTCCAATTTGTAATGAGAAACAAAGGTGTGAGGAGAAGCCCAGGTAGCTGCAGCACATATATCATCCATTGACAATCTGGCTTGATAGGTTGTGGATGTAGAAACAGCCTGCGTAGAATGTGCCTTGACTGGAAATGGCAAATTTTTACCTCCTGCCTGATAGAAGAAAGAGATACAACTGGCAATCCATCTAGACAGCGTGACTTTGGATACCGGAGAACCCAATCGGTTTTCCCAAAAGGAGACCAGAGTTGGTCAGATTTCCAGATATCTTTTGTCCGGTGTAGATAGAAGCGTAACTGTCTATGTACATCCAATTGGTGAAATCTAAATTCTGCCTTGTTAGAAAAGTGGGGGAAGAACACCGGCAGTTCAATGGACTGATTCATGTTAGACAGGGAAGCCACTTTAGGAAGGAACGAGGGGTTTGGTCTAAGAGAGACCCTATCTTTATGGAAGATCAAATATGGGGGTTTGATGGAGAGGGCTTGAATTTCTGAGACCTGCCTTGCTGAAGTGACTGCTGTTAAGAATGCTGTTTTCCATGTCAAGAATTTTAATTCACAGGTAGCTGCAGGCTCAAATGTGGTACAGTAAGGGCTTGAAGAACAAAATTGAGATCCCAAGGCATGACAGGTTCGGACACTGGGGGACAAAGCAACAGGGTACCTTTAAGGAATGCTTTGCATAGTCTGTGCGTCATAAGACTACGTTCATTCGCTACGTGGAAATTAGATATCGCCGCCAGCTGAACTTTGATGGTGGCTGATGCGGACCCCTGATAGAACAGCATAGACAGGAACTCCAGAACTAAATCTATTGGAGCTGTGCAAGGACCAATGCCTCTAGTATGAGCCCAGATAGAGAACCTTTTCCATTTGCTAGAGTAAATCTTTCCTGTGGATGGTTTATGAGTGGACAATAATATATGGACCACTTCTGGTGAAAAACTATGACATCTGACTAGCGATGGAAGTGGAGTAGCCAGGCTGTCAACCGGTGTGTCCTCAGAGAGGGGGGGAAACTGTCCCGACATGTGTGTCAATAAATCTGGTAGAGGGTCCAGAATCCAAGGAGTGTCCACAATTTATGGCTGAAGGAAGGGGAAACATACTTGATGAGGCCAGTGTGGGGCAATCAGAGTCATTCATGCTTCCCAAGGATTGCGCTTTCTGAATCACCCTTGAGAGAAGGGGAAACGGAGGGAAAGCATAAAGCGAACCAGAGGGCCAATCATGGACCAGAGCATCCCTGGGTGATTCCCCCTGTGGGAGGGGATCAGCATGAAGTAGTTGCTGCATTTCACATTGAGGGGGCTGACAAAAAGATCACAGCAAGGCTGACCCCATCTGCTGAAGATTCGCTCTGCAACCAAGAGGTTCAGGGACCACTCGTAAGGCATAAGTATTGCCCTGCTTAGCATGTCCGCTATTACAATGGACTTCCCCAGAATGTGCGTTGCCACCAGAAACTGTTGGGAAGCTATTGCCCAATGCCACACTCGCATAGCCTCCATAGGGAGCAAGACCGGGTTCCTCCTTGCTTGTCGAGATACCACACTACTGACATGTTGTCTGAGTGTATCGCAATAGTCCCTAGAGGAAGAACTTCCTGAAGTGCCTGCAACACAAGAAGCACTGCTCTCATCTCCAGGACGTTTATATGCAAATGTATCTCGTGTTCCTGCCACGTGCCTTGGACTGTCCTGCCGAGATAATGTCCCCCCACCCCATCTGGGAGGCATCCGTGGTCACCGTGGCAACAGGGACGGGAGGAATGAGGGGCTTTCCCCCGTTCAAATTGTTGGTGCACAGCCACCAACGGAAGTCCTGCTTGCACCTGTCTGAGTAAGATGGGATGAGACAGTGGGAGTCTTTGGAGAGACCATTGGACAAAGAGGAGCCACTGAAGAAGTCTCATGTGTAATCTCGCTAAAGGGATCAACATGACAGTTGCCACCATGGTCCCTAGGAGTTGTAGAACCAGTATTGTTTTCACTTGTCTCAGGGGCATCAGCATGTGTATTTGTTGTTGCAATACTGTGATCCTTTCTTGTGGTAAGAATGCTCGCATTCGAATGGTGTCCAATTCTGCTCCTATAACGGTGACGTGCTGTGAGGGCAATAAGGCAGATTTTTCCCGGTTTACTGTTATGCCCAATTGGTGACATAGACTGATGGTAGCGTCCCTGGTCTGAACTAGTTGATGCCTGGTGGGGGCGGTAAGGAGCCAGTCATCCAGGTACGGAAACACCTGGAATCCCTGACGTGTCAAGTGAGCCGTCACCACTGCCATAACATTTGGTGAACACCCTGGGGGCTATGGTGAGACCAAAGGGCAGGGCTCGAAACTGGGAATGACTGGCTCCCAGCCGGAAGCGTAGGTGACTCCTGGATGCTATGTCCATTTTGACATGGTAGTAAGCATCCTTGAGATCGATGGAGCACATCATACTTCCTCCTCTCCAAACAATGGGAGAATCGATTGTAGTGTGACCATACGGAACTTGGACTTGTGTACGTAATTGTTGATTTGACTGAGATCTAGAGTATGGGTCTCAGGTCCCCTGTTCTTTTCGGCACCAAAAAAAATCTTAAGTCCCTAATCCGATTTGGTGTAAGGGGACTCATTGGATGGCTCCTTTTTCTAGCAGCTGAGAGACCTCCGAGGCTGCTTGATCCCTTTGACTGGGTGGAAACGTTGGGATTTTCCTTATTGGCGGGGGTACTGAAGAGAATGGGATGAGGTAACCTCCGGAAATTACCCTTAATACCCATCGGTCCTGAGTAATACTCTCCCAGGCTTCCGGATATAAGGAAATTCAACCCCCGACTGGCTCCGGGTAAGCGCAGCCGGGCACACCCTCAGGAATGAGAGTATGGAGAGCCACGGAAGGAGTCGCGGTCTCCGGAACTGCGGGGGCCCCTCTGCCTCTGGGGCGACATCTCCCTGAGTAACCCCCCTCCCCTGCCTCTGGAGGGGGGTTCACCTTGCGCAGCAGGAAAAAACCTCTGTGATTTCTTGAACCCCCCCCCCTGCTGGGCCTTGGGATAAGGCCTAGAAGGAAGGGAAAAACTGACCCCTACAACAGACAGGGTCTTTCCCTCTTGCTCACACCTGGTGAAGGTGTCTTTCACTTTGGTCCCACACAAGGAGGAACCGTCAAATGGGGCTTCAGTGAAGGAAGACTTGAAGGCCTCCGCGAAGTGAAACAGGCGCAGCCAGGCTTGCCTTCTAAGGGCGACCCCTGAGCTTGCTGCCCTACTCGCTCCCTCGGCTGCATACGAAATGAGCCACATGGATGAGTTAGCGATGGAGTTGAGGGTAGAACCTGTGCATTAACTGTCTGAGCCACCGCCTCAGGTATGTTACCCGCAAGAGTATCTCCCAACTCTGAGGATCGCTCTGGAGCAGAGTGAAGGGAGACAAATAATTCAGCAACCGTAAGGTGAAGGTTGCTGAAGATAGGGTATGCTTCCTGTACCAGTCCATGGTCCTAGACTCCCTGTTTGGAGGATGGACCGATGAGGAAGACTCTGCAACTTCCCTCTGGGTGGCTGCCGCCACCACCATGGCATCTACAGGGACTACAGGGACATGGAATGACCGTAAGGTGAAGGTTGCTGAAGATAGCGTATGCTTCCTGTACCGGTCCATGGTCCTAGACTCCTTGTTAGGAGGATGGACCGATGAGGAAGACTCTGCAACTTCCTTCAGGGTGGCTGCCACCGCCACCACCACCATGGCATCTACAGGGACTCCTTTTGACAGAAACTCTTTTCCCTGGGGTGCGGACAGGAATATGTTGGGACGTCTGGGCACGGGCTCCACAGAATCAGGGTTTTCCCACACTGTTCGACAAATGAGGTTAAGAAGTTCATCGAAGGGTGGAGATACCCAAGAGGCAGAGGGTTGAGCACCAAAAGCCTTAAGGAATACAGACTCCTCCTCGGAAGGAGTTTTGGAAGGCCAGTCTCCTTTGTTTCAGTATCTCCAGGATATCGGAGAAGGAAACATCAGAGGAAGACTTGGGTGACCCTTCCGATTCCTCAAGGTCAGTATCGGAGGTGAGAGACTCATTCTGGGAGTCTATGTACTTCCTCTTGCACAATTTCTTTCTAGGAGGCTCCTCAGGCACGGACTCTGGGAGACCCTCAGAAAGTTGGGGACCATTCGTGGGGGTATCCTTAGGGCCTGGCGCTCTACTGTGCATGGATAGAGGAGTGTCAGAAGCTCTCGCTGGGGTGGTGGGGGACGGAATGACCGACCCGGGTGATGTAGCTGACGATCCGGCCAGCGTGCTCCGCATGGCCTCGAAGGCAGGTCCCCCCCCCCCCCCCGAGTCTGAGGACCGACCGGCCTCAGAGGCCACGACCAGGATCCCCCAAGCCGATGCACCGAGTGGGAGACTCGGAACCGACAGATGTCCCGAAGTATCCCCCCTCGGGCCCGACCGAAGAGACCAGAGTCTTGAACCCTATGGACGGAACAGACATGGTCGGAGCGGAGGTCGGCACCAATAGACCCAGAGGGGGTATCGGAGCCGGCGCAGGAACATCACTCGGAGTGGAGCATACCGGCTCCAACGACAAGGATGTACTCGGAGGAATCATCGAAACGGTCATAGGAACTGGCTCCGGAGCAGAGTGGGTCAGAGTAGAGAACAATTTGGCCAACACAGACGATGGCAGGAGCCTCTGCACTACCCTATCAACATCCAAATCAGAAAGCCTGGAGGATTTGGAGGACAGCGATGGAGATTGGGATCTCTTGTCTGGTGAACCATGCCTCACACTGGGCAACCAGCTCCGAATGGGTTCAAGAATAATTGGAGCAGACGTCGATTCAGTTAACACGGATACCTCCTGCAGCTCCGAGGACAGTGGAGCCGAGGAGGTACAGTCCAAAATAGTAATCTTCTCTGGAGGCTCCGAAGTGGCAGATGGAGCCGGAGACCTTTTCTTAGACTTAGAAGCTTTAGATTTAGACTGAGTACTAGAAGCAGAGTCTATAGCTTCCTCAAAAGACGGTTTCAGAAGTCCCTTTAATATCAATTTATTTTTCCTCTCCTGGAGCACCCTAGGACTGAACACATGGCAAAAGCTACACGACTCCTGTAAATGGATGGCTCCAAGGCAGTAGACATACACACAGATTCCATCCGTGATAGACATTTTATATCCACATTTGGAACATTTTTTTAAAGCCAGAAAGCTTATGCTCCTTCTGATCCTTGGACATTTTATAATTAACGCTAGCGAAACACCTAGACGCAACTTACAAAAAAGGCGGGAAAACACACAATTTGGAAACACCAGAACAAAACGTACTAGGCACACTCTGAGAACCTTTAACTGAAATGGTTCACACACAATTTAGAAACACCAGAAAAACAGTACTAGACACACGCTAAGAACCTCTAACTGAAACGGTTCTTCTAGGGATTACACAGAAAGAACACAATGACACCAAAAAGGTTTATCCAACAACAGAGGGGAGTGACTAGATCCTCTAACTAAAATGGGCCTAGCCTGCTGGAACAGTTAGGGATACCAAAAAACAATTATCACACTCAATTTAGTGATCAGCAACAAGAAATAGCCATTAAAATAGCTTTTGGGTATGAACTAACAAATTTCTCAGAGAAATAGCAAGAAGGTACTTAGCCACAGCCAAGCGAGACCACGTCCGAGCTACACAAGCGGCAAACGAGATCTGGGAACATGGAGCAGTGCACCATGGGATAACCTCTTAGCCCAGACAATAAGAGACTTTGAGCTAGTAAAATCGGCTGAGTCGGAGACTATATTCAGCTCCGAACCCACGGGTAAGAATGTAGGCGGGATAGGACCACATAACAAAGATTTCAGGAGTCAGCCGACCGGCACTTGCAAACTGCTTCTGTCACCGTATGGCAAGAAAGACTGATGATATGGTGTCGGCTGCATGTTTTATACCTCTGACGACCTGACGTCATGGAAGAAGGGACAGCAACTGACGTAGGACCCAAGACTTTGTTAATCAGGCTGACTGAGGGCTACCTGCAAGCAGATGACCCAAATGTAATGAATGCAACAGTGAAACAAGACGAACATCAGGCTACAGCAGAATAAAGCTTTGAACAAAGACAGCCGACAAGCTGATAAGGACTCTGCTTCTCATTTTTCTGACAAAGTCCACAGAGAGCCTTTGCCAGTAAAATGTTTAATATTGCCAAAAAGAAAAATGCTTGAGAGAAAAAAAAATAGGATCCGACTAGAAGAATCTGCAGTACCTTGGACTTGAACTGGACACTGCTGTTGGGAGATCAGGATTAATCAGGAAATAGCTGTTCCATAGTGTAAGGGGATAAAACCTGGACTACAGCATAGATGGCCCAAGTTAGAATTGCTCTTCAGCATTTATAGAAGCTGAGAAGTGAGGACAAGAGTGAGCAGCTACTGCCAGCTCACCCACCTTGGGGGGGCTGCTTTCATTCACCATATGGGTGACACCTAATGGGGCCACTAGGTGTTTACCCTGTGGTGCTTAAGTCCATCAAGTTCACTCTGCTGTGCGCAAGTCTTACTTGTGGCAGAGAGGAATTCAATGTTCAAAGGCACACTTCCCCTTGGAAGACTGCTACTGCGGAGCTCAGAAAAGTCATTGCAGGGGACAGGTTAGACTTCCCCACAGGACCAGTAAAATGGTCCCACTCCCTGCCACCAAACCCTTGCAGTGGAGTACATAACCTCATGGGGGATACTCTCATAGAAAATAATGGGCAATAGGGCTCCCGCCTGCACAGCAGCCCCAGCTCATTTGACTGCAGAACAAATAGGTTGACTGGGTACAGGTAGGGCTGCCAATCAGATTAGTCCTGCAGGGGAAAAAGATGATCATGAAGAAGCCCATCAACACTGGAAAATTAGTGAATAAATGAAAGAACTGTAAAGCATCATTCCCATTAGATGCAGACACAACTCTGATGTTGCAAGAGTAAGTGGCTGAAAAAGTTTGGAAGTTTGTTGAACTTTTAGCAGAACTCTAAAGCATGAACCCAAAATGATCTTATTAATGTTTAAAAGGACACTACCAGCAATTGTAAGTAAAAAAAAAATTTGTTCTCAATATATACAATTTACATGCGGTTAACTGTAACTTACTACTATAAAGCAGCTCTGTAAAGTAAGCAGTAACAGGTATTTTAGTTGAGATAGGATGAGTTTTATTAATAACTTCTGGAAATATGCTAACATTATAGTCAGAAAATACTTACTCATTGTATTATATCCAGGCTTCACCCTTAAAATAAAGGCTGCAAAGAAGCAAATTAATATAATAATGTGACCATGGGTTACTGGGGGTGTAAGTGTATAGACCGTATTACATGCAGAATTAAGAGACAATTTTCTCAGCTTTTGCAGAGCTAGACGTACAGACTAATGTAAAGTGTTTAAACTATATACAAGGGATGTTTAAGAATGATGCATCGCATGAACATGTCAGTTCTTTCTTGAATTTGCAAAGTTATTAGCTGGTTATTATTCAATCATCACCTGCTTTTAGCTGAAACCAAGGAGCAAACAAAAGCAAGCAATTAATTGATAGGTTTGGCTAGTGTGCTCCGAGTAAAATCTACAAGAGTTCATTGCTGCATTTGCAAAGATGCTGGCTTTTTTTTTTTTTATTAGCAAATGTTTTTAGTTTTAAAACGAGATGTCAGGTGCAAGCAATTAAGCAGGAAAGGTCTAAACAGTGTGTTGCGAGCAAAATGATCAAGGTACAGTGCAACTTTAAGGGGAACAGGAAAGTAGTTTGCTGAAAATAAAAGAAATGTGAAACTGTGGGAAGTTACCAAATATGCAAGTTGTTGCCTTCCCAGCAGCCTTAGTACTTTATACAGCATTAAATATTACAGTGCACAATGCAGTTTATTTAAAGGCAGCCAGTGCATTTTTAAGGCTAAAAGTTAATACTGACAACATGCAAGTTGCTCTGGAAAGGGAATACAGAGAAGGAAATGCAATCATCTGTACAAGTGGGAACAGAGGCTTTAATAAACATTTCAGCATGGTTAACCCTTACTTTAGGGTAGATAATGCATGTGTGCCATTACTTTGGGGCAACTGCTCTTAAAAGGATGGATAAACTTCCTTTTTTGTGAAGTGCTGCAGTTTTGTGCATTTGCTGAGAGGTAAAAAGGTTGGAAGTTTAAAAAAAATTTTTTTATTTACTACTACTTCTACTGAAGCAATAAATCTGTAACGTAGCATGGCACCAAATACCATCCAGAAGCAGCAGCTACATACAAGATCAACCTGCCAAACACTGGTATAAGCATGTAAGATGCAAGCTGGAAATGTATTCAAAAGAAATGTGTTTAATATGGAAGTATAAGCTTTATTTTATGCATTTGTTTAATCAGACATGCTTCTTTTTCAATGTAACAAGGAATATAAATGGCTTTGCAGATTTGGGCAAACAGTAGTAAATTATACTAAGAAGTTTAGTGTGCAAGTAGCAATGTTACATGAGATGCATTTGGATAGAAATGAGCATGTGAATCTATCAAAGAAAGGATTCAACATGGAAATCACTTTGAAAACGGAAGCAATACCAATTACAAAAGGATTTTGTAAGAAATAAGCTTTTGGCAAGGGGTATTTATGGGTGAGGATCAGAAACTGAATTACAAAGGTAAGGATGCGTCAGGACACAGAAGGGAAAATACAACAGAGTGATTTATTTAACAGTATACAACATTTTAGTATGGAAGATATGAAATTAGCAGCAGAAACAGAACACAAAATGTACGTATTCCAAAGATGCATATGGACTAGACTTAAGTTAGTTTTTTCACAGGACCCATGTGCATTTAATTGAAAGTTCCAAGACCCAACTATTTCAGATCATGCATCGGTAAAAACTAAAGATGCAGAGCAATGATGTAAAAAATAAAAAACTTTCCTACTTATCTGTTTAAAAAATGAGAATTTTAAAGAAATGGTACAGGATGCAATTTGAGAATTATTGGGAAAGAAAAAATATTTCAGAAGAGATAGTAAGCTAGATAAAATAAAAATGGACTTTAAAAATATAGTATAAATAACAGACATGGTAAAGTAATAGGAATTTAGAGGGGTTGACAGAGGTTAAAGTATTGTAGAAGAAAATTAATCTCATTAAACAAAACTGGAGTAACTGCAGAATGCTAGAGGGAAAATACGGAGTAAATAACATGCATGAGTTTAGAAGGTTTGCTGTTCAGCAATTTTTTTTTTGTTAACTCTGTGGAGTACAGAAAGTCTTAGCACAACAATCTAGACAACAGACTGAAAAAAAGCAGTCAAACCTATGACAAGAAAAAAATAACCACTGAGCCAAGTACTGCAGATCTTGGAAGTGTTACATAAACTGTATATAGCAGAGAAATGGTGAAACCAAGAAAAAGCAAAAGTGGAAATATTTATAGAAGGCTTAGTTATGACAATACTAGAGGAAGCTCAACAATTAATAGCAGAGACGAGCAAACTGGTGATGTATAATTAATCAACAAGAGAATCTCCAGAACAGGATGGCATTCCTGTGGAAATTTTGAACTTCAGAGGGATAAAAGTGAAATATTTACAAGGTTTACATAGTATTAAAAAAGAGGGTGGGGGTAGAATATCATCATCCTTCAGGACAATTGTGGCAGTTGCATTATCCAAAGAAGGTAGACATTTTTTAGATTTGTCTTTATATAGACAAATTTCAATTTTAAATCATGACTATGCAGATTTATGTCTCTACAACAGAAACTACAGTTGTGTACACTTACCATAAATGTAGATGTTAGAGTGTATTTACTATTGCAGTCATCACATTTGGGTTATCTGCCTGTAGGTAGCCCTCAGCCGGCCTGAATACCAGAGTCTTGGATTCCTGTGTCGGATGTTGTCTTCTTCCATGACGTCAGGTCGCCAGGGGTATAAAACATGCAGCAGATGCCATTACATCAGTTTTTCTTGCCCCAGATGTCAGGTGCCCCCACAATGGGAAGCAATAAGAAGTTATGTACCTACCATAACGTTCCATGTTAGTTGTCTTCTCTCGCCTTCTTTCTTGCTTGATGGGTTCGGAGCCGATCCCTCGGCTCCGACTCGGCACTTGCTAAGCTCGAGAGTCACTTTTACCAGCTCGAGGCAGCCCCATATCCCATGATGCAAGGCGGTAAGTACCCAGATCTCGTTTGATGACAAAGGGCAACAGCACCAAGCATAAAATACTTCCAAAAGGAAGAAAGAAAACTTACAGATGGAATAAGGACCAGGTCTGAATGGTCTTCAGCATAACAGTTTCTTATAACAAGGTCTGTCCAGGCCAGGGGGAAGGAGGGAGGGTCAAGAAAGAAGGCGAGAGAAGACAACTAACATGGAACGTTATGGTAGGTACATAACTTCTTAATGTTAAGTTGTCAATCTCGCCTTCATTCTTGCTTGATGGGACGCGTCCTAGCACCTCTATCCTGGGTGGCTCAATGGAACAAACTCTTGAGGACTGTAGAGCCAAAACTGGCTCTGTCCCTGGAGGCCAAGTCCAATTTGTAATGGGAAACAAAAGTGTGAGGAGTGGCCCAAGTGGCGCTGCACAAATAGTGTCCAAAGGAAGTCTAGCTTGAAAAGCTGTAGAAGTAGCTAAGCTCCTAGTTGAATGTGCTTTAGGTTCTGAGCACAGCTGTTTTCCCCTGAGTATAAATTTCAGAGATGACCGAAGAAAGCCATCTGGACAAGGTCACTTTAGAAACAGGAAGGCCTTTTTATTATCCGATAGGAAACAAAAAGTTGATCAGATTTTCTAAATTTTTTGTTCTGTCCAAATAATATCTAAGTTGACGGTGGACATCAAGATAATGTAGCTTTTGTTCAGCTCTATCTGAATAGTTAGGGAAAAATACAGGGAGATCAATGGATTGATTCAAATTGTTCTTTGAAGCGACCTTAGGCAAAAAGGTTGGGTTAGTTCTCAAAGATACTCTGTCTTTGTGAAAAACCAAATAGGGGGGTCGAACCGAAGAGCATGAAGTTCAGACACCCTCCTGGCAGATGTAATAGCCACTAGGAATAAAGTTTTCCAAGAAAGATATTTCAGGGAACAAGAAACAGCTGGCTCGAAGGGGTGAAGAATCAAGGATGTCAGCACTAAATTTAGATCCCACTGAGGAGGAGGATTCCTGATTGGAGGCTTTAGTAGGAAAATTCCTTTCAAGAAGGCCCTGCAGAGCCTATGGGACATAATATTATGATCTGCGACCCCGACATGAAAGTTGGAGATAGCAGCCAATTGAACTCTGACTGTGGAAGAAGAGGAGCCTGCATGAAAAATCTCTGCCAAGAAGTCCAGGACTGCCTGAACAGGGGCAGTAAAAGGATCAATATTCTTGGCCTTAGCCCAATAAGAGAAACGTTTCCATTTGCTTGTATAAATCCTCCTGGTAGAGGATTTTAGTGAAGCTACTATGATGTCTCTAACTGGGTTAGAGATCAAAGGAAGCCTGGCTAAGGAAGGAAGTGGAGCAACCATGCTGTGAGGTTGAGAGAAGGGATTGACCGGTGCAGCTGACCCGATTGGTGAATCAGAAGATCTGGCACTGGGTCCAGATGCCACGGCTGCACCAAAAGGTGATGATGGAGGAAGCGGAAACCAAACTTGTCGAGGCCAGTAAGGGGCAATGAGAATCAATTTGGCTCTCAAATGGTAGCTTTCTGGATAACCTGAGGGATCAGAGGAAATGGAGGGAAGGCATAAAGAAGTCCCTGGGGCCAATCCTGGGTCAGAGCGTCTCTGGGGATGGCCTGATGGAGGAAGAGGCAGAAGAAGTCTGGACATTTGCTGTTTTGGGGAGTAGCAAAAGATCGCAGCATGGGCGACCCCATTCCAGAAAAATCTCTTCCGCTATAGATTGCTTGAGAGACCACTCGTGAGGCATGAGAATAGCTCTGCTCAATCTGTCCGCTACAATGTTGGTTTTCCCAGGGATATGCATTGCTACCAGAAACCGATGAGAGGAGATCGCCCATTGCCATAGTCTGAGCGCTTCGACACAAGGGGTAGGACTTGGTTCCGCCCTGTTTGTTGATATACCAAACTACAGACATGTTGTCTGTGTGGACTGCAATTGTCCCTACGGGAAGAAAGTCGTTGAGGGCTTGCAACGTTAAAAGCACTGCTCTCATCTCCAGGACATTTATGTGCAGATGGTACTCGAGCGGCTGCCACGTCCCATGAACCATCCTGCCCTGATAATGACCCCCACCCGATCAGGGAGGCATCCGTGGTGACAGTGGCTATCAGGATGGGGTACAAAGTACCTGCCTTGGTGAACCTGAGGAGATGTGATCCACTAAGCAAGATGCTCTTTGCATGTCTGTGTCACCAGAATCTGGTGACGCATTGGAAGTTGCTGGTATGACCATTGTGTGAACAGCATCCACTGAAGAAGGCGCATGTAGAATCGAGCCAGGGAAGAAGAGTAATGGCCGCAGCCATGAGACCTAATACCTTTAGAACCATTCTGGCCTGAACTTTCTTGTTGGCCAGAATGATCCTGACATGACTCTGAATGTCTGAAACTCTTTGATCTGTAAGGGTAGCTGACATCCGAACAGTGTTTAAGTTTGCGCCTATGAAGGTAATAGACTGGCAGGGTGATAAGGATGACTTTTCGAAGTTGATTGAGATGCCCAAATGAGAACAAAGGTCTATTGTGTAATCCCTGGCTTGTATAAGCTGA
The DNA here is from genome assembly GCF_019279795.1 of Protopterus annectens. Classification (NCBI taxonomy): domain Eukaryota; kingdom Metazoa; phylum Chordata; order Ceratodontiformes; family Protopteridae; genus Protopterus; species Protopterus annectens. Next base: position 1,059,435,781 of record NC_056746.1, on the reverse strand, counting down.
TGCCTGGTGGTGGCTGACAGGAGCCAGTCGTCGAGATACGGAAACACCTGGAATCCTTGACGTCTCAGGTGAGCTGTGACCACTGCCATGCATTTGGTGAACACTCTGGGGGCTGTAGTGAGACCAAAGGGCAGGGCTCTGAACTGGAAATGACTGGACCCCAGCCGAGCGGAGAAATCTCCTGGAGCGTCTGTGAATTTTGATGTGATAGTACGCATCCTGAAGATCTATTGAGCACATCCAGTTGTCCTTCTGTAAGAAGGGCAGAATTGACTGAAGAGTGACCATTCGAATCTTGTCTTCCTGACAGACTTGTTGAGTCTGCTGAGATCCAATATTGGTCTCCAGTCTCCCGTCTTTTTGGGGACCAAAAAGAACCTTGAGTAGATTCCGGGCTCTGAATGGTCTATTGTAACTGGCTGAATGGCTCTTTTTTGCAGTAGTTTTGAGACTTCTAACTCTGCAATTTCCCTTAGACCGGGTGGTACATCTGGAAGGGAATTTGAGGGGAAGGGACTTTCCTCGAAAGGAATTATTTAACCCTTGGATATGATCGACTGTACCCATCTGTCTTGAGTGAGGGAATGCCAGGCTTCTGGGTACAGTGATAATCTTCCCCCTTCTGCCTCCAAGGAGGGACAGCCGGGCAACACCTCAGGGATGCTGAAAGGGCTTGTCAGAGAGAGGCTCTCTGTTTCCCTGGTTTTTCGGACCCCCTCTGCTTCTAGAGCGGCGTCTGTTGTTGTTACCCACTCTGCCTCTAGGGGTAAACTGACCACGTGAATCCGGCGTGACTCCTTGGGATTTACGGAACCACATTTCCCCACCTTTCTGTCCTTTGGGATAAGGTCTAGAAGGGGTGGAAAAACGGACTCCAACAGCAGAAAGAGTCTTGCCGTCCTGTTCGCACCTGGTCAAGGTTTCCTTCACCTGAGGGCCAAACAAAGCTGACCCATCAAAGGGAGAATTTGTGAAGGACGCCTTAAAGGGATCCGCAAAATCACATAGCCGCATCCAGGCTTGGCGTCTAAGAGCCACACCTGTACCTGCGGCTCTACTCGCTCCATCCGCAGCATAAGATATTAGCCGCATGGAGGAGTTTGCAATGGAATTGAGGGTTCCTAGCTGAAGCAATTTTTCTTGAGCCCCTGCAGCTGTAGGATCCTGAACTACTTCACCCAGCTCCTTAAGGATATCCCTCTGGAGTCTGGTGAAGTGACATAGGTAATTCAGCGAGCGATAGCAAAGGTCGCTGAGGAAAACATCCGCCATTACCTATCCATGGTCCTAGAGTCCTTATTAGGAGGATGGACGGGCACGGAAGGATCTGCAAGTTCCTTTTGGTGGCCGCAGCCACCACCATGGCATCAGCGGGACACCCTTAGTGAGGAATTGCTTGTCACACGGGCAGTGATAAATTTTGAAGGCCTCCTAGGGACTGGCTCTACAGAGTCAGGAGCTGCCCACTAGGTGCAATAACCTGCATAAGGGGTCGAAGGCGGAGACACCCAGGAGGTGGAGGGCCGAGATCCAAACGCCTCTAGGTATACTGACTCATCCTCAGAGGGATTGTTGGTGGGCCAGTTTCCCTCTGTTTCAGGAGTTCTAGGATGTCTGAGAAGGAGACATCCTCAGAGAGGATCTAGGGGATCCCTCTGACTCATCAAAGTCAGTATCCGGGTGACAGACTCGGGGAGTCTACATGCTTCCTCTTACAAGTCCTCTTCCTAGGAGGATCTCCAGAAACATCAGGAGAATCCTCGAAGAGGGGAAATTCCCAATGGGGAAACCTGAGGCGGAGGATCTCTGGGTCCTGTAACAAGAGAAGTGGCAGAGATGTCAACAGGTACTATAGAGGGAGGAGCTACGGGAACAGACTGCTGACTGATACCAGTGGCCAGCACACTCTTCATCACCTCGAATGCTCCCCTCCCAGGCAGGTCCGAGAGAACCCGTTCCGAAGAGCTAGGAACTCCAGGGACCACCGAAGGAAGTCTCGAGGCAGATGTCGGAGCCGAGCTCACCAAGGCCGAGGCTCCAAGGGAAGAGCGGGCTCGGACAAGGGTCCGATGCCACTCACCCCTCGGAGGAGACCATGGAAGCCCGACCACCGAATCCCTCTAAGGAAGGTCTCAAGAGGAGATAAGAGTAGAGGCTGAAGGAACAGAAGGGGTATCCGTCCTCCAGCCGTAGCAGTAACCATTCCCGAAGACTCCAACTCCAAGCTCTGGGGTAGAGTTGAAGGAGGAACTGTAACGGGGTGTGGACCAACAGTCGTCTGTTGAGACGGACTATGTAACATTTGGGCCAGTACCTGTGACTTAAGTAATCTACTGACCACTCTCTCTAGGTCATGATCTGACAGTCTGGATGACCTTGAAGATCGGCTCCGATGGCTCCGTTCGAAGAAGAGGTGAAGCCGGAGCCGAAAGTATCGGCTCCAAGGAAGGAGACCTCGACCTCTTCCTGGAATGAGCCATCGGAACCGATACTACAGATCCTGTCGGAGCCGACTTCTCGGAGCCGACAGGAAGCCTCGATGTATCGGCTCCAGCGAGCCGATACAGCCACAAAGTAACGGTGTCAGAGCCGACCGGAGCCGACACCGATGCCTGTGCCACATGGGGGTCGGAACCGATCGGAGCCGACACCGAAGTGGTCGATGCAGATTCGGCACCGATAGCCATCGGTGCGAAGGCTGTTAAGCCAGAATCGGCTCCAGCCGGGCGATCTCGACTTCGAACGAGTGGGCCGAGGCCGCAGGCTTAGACACAGAAGCCTGGGCCTTGGAAGATTTAGCTGATTTTGATGGAGCCGACTTAGCCGGAGAGCCCTCCGGCTTAAGAAGGCCCCTAAGTATCAGCTTGCGTCTTTCCTGCAGGACTCTCTGGCTGAAGGAATGACAAATAGCACAGGAGTCCTGCAGGTGAAGAGGCCCCAGGCAATACAGGCAAGAAGTGTGACCGTCTGTCAGAGACATCTTCTGACAGCACGAGTCACACTTCTTAAAACCCGAGACCCTCTCCTTTGACATGGTGCTTAAAACACACACACACACCAGTCAAAAAATTTAAATTAAAGAAAATACCAAAAAGGTATTCCTAAAAACAAACACACACACACCCTAACAGGGAGGGGATGGGATGGGTAAAGTTTGACTAAAAAATATTAAAAGAGACAGGGATTTTCTGTCAGGAAATCTAAATAAATTAACTTATAACTAACAATAAAGGGTTTTTTTTAACAAAAAGGGGCTTTAATATCAATAAGTGAATTACTTACCAGGAGCTGGTAAAAGGAGGACCTCATAAGCGAAGCGGCAAACGAGATCTGGGTACTTACCGCCTTGCATCATGGGATATGGGGCTGCCTCGAGCTGGTAAAAGTGACTCTCGAGCTTAGCAAGTGCCGAGTCGGAGCCGAGGGATCGGCTCCGAACCCATCAAGCAAGAATGAAGGCGAGATTGACAACTTAACATTTATATGTTATGGTACACCTCTAACAAAAAGCAAATACACCAGAAAGCTTAAATACACCAAACAAAAAGGGAAGGTAGAGCCAAGAGAAGTCAGGGGGCTGGAAGGAGGGTAACCAGGACTGCAACAGTGAATACACTCTAACAGCTACATTTATGGTAAGTGTACACAACTGTACTATGTTCTTCATGTTTCACTGTTGCAGTCATCACATTTGGGTTGATTCCCAAAGCTAAAGAAGGGAGGAAGAAGTTAGAGAGCATTAGGACCAGCTATTGAGCCCTGATAGACTGCAGTGGCAAAAAAGTACAGTTTTGTACCTACCCATAAATGTAGATGTCCGATAGGAATGCATCTGCAGTCCTTACAAATGGGTTGTCCTGTCGCCAGGCAGCCCTTCGGTCGGCCGGATTCCAAAGTCTGGGTCTGGCTTCGGCTGGTGTCGCACTTCACCTGACGTCATAGCTGCAGTTACTCGGGTATAAAGGCATCAGCCGACACCATTTTCCTCAGTGTTTCTTGCCCCAGATGCCAGGCGCCCTCTAGGAGGGCTAAATTTGGATAAATGCCAATGATTCCAAATATTAGAGAGCAAACAAAGGATAAGCATGTATGTACATATATACAAACAAATACACCATAATAGATTCCCCCAGCTAGCTATAAGAGGGGCAAATACCCTAGGAGTACCACAGAGGGGAAGGAGGGTGGGTAATCCTGACTGCAGATGCATTCCTATCGGACATCTACATTTATGGTAGGTACAAAACTGTACTATGTCCTTCAAGGATGCATCTGCAGTCCTTACAAATGGGTAGAATACCATAGCCAAACTGGGGGAGGAGGAAGGTAGAATTATGGTGTAGTTAAGATCCCTTGCAAAACAGCAGTGGCAAAACCTGCTCGGGATCTAGAGCATAAAGGTAAATTATAATGCTTGGCAAATGTATGCACGGAGCTCCAAGTAGCAGCCTCTAAAATGTCTTTGGTAGCCACTCCTCGTAGAAAAGCTGTGGTAGTGGCTGTAGCTCTTGTAGAGTGAGGCCTGATGTTTTCTGGAGTTTTCTTTCCATGGTAGGAGTAACAAAATCTAATGCAATTTCCTATCCACTTAGATATTGTCTGTTTTGAAATTGCTTTCCCTTCCATTCCTGTTGCATATGCTACCAGTAGCTGGTCAGTTTTTCTATTGCTCTTGGTCCTGTCCAGGTAGTAGCGTGGTGTCTGTGTACATCCAAGGTATGCAACAGTCTTTCTCCCCTGTTCTGTGGATTGGGGAAGAATGTAGGTAGGTGGATAGCCTGATTTAAAGATACTCTGGAGACCACCTTAGGCATAAAAGTAGGATTTGTTCTCATGGACACTATCTTGATGGAAGATCAGAAAGGGCTGTACTGCCATTAATGCCTGTAGCTCAGAAACCCTTCTTGCTGAAGTGATTGCCAGCAGGAAAGCAGTTTTCCATAAGTATTGCAATTCTGCTGTTGCTGCTGGTTCGAAAGGAGGTAGTGTCAATTTTTCTAGCACAAAGTTCAAGTCCCATGCTGGTAATGGTGGCTTCCTAGGAGGCTTTACATTTTTAATTCCTCTCAGAAGCTGCCGGAGCAGAGGATGTGAGAAGACTGGAGGATCCAAGTCGTATTCTGCTGAAATAGCTGATGCATGAATCTTAATAGAAGAGTAGGACAGGCCTTTGTGGAATAGCTCTGCCAAGTATTCCAGGATGTTGGCTATGTTTACCAGTGACACATCTTCCCCTTTAGCAGTACTCCAAATGAGATATCTTTTCCATTTTGCTGAGTAGGTTTTCCTTGTTGAAGGTCTGCGAGCTTCCAAGATAATGTCCTTAACCCTTTGGGATAAATTTGGGTTAATTTGTCTTATGCAATGTTCCAGGCAGTCAGCTGCAGAGTTTTCAGGTTTGGATGCAGGGTGTTGTAGTTGTTCTGAGTTAACAGCAAGGGAACTAGGGGTAAGGGCCACATCTGTTCCCGAGACATGCTCCTCAGTAATGGGTACCAATGTTGCCTTGGCCAATCTGGAGCTATCAGAATGATCCTTGGACGGTCCTCTTTGATCTTCAATAGAACCTTGTGCATCAAAGGAAGTGGTGGGAATGCATATGCTGTCAGATTTTTCCAACTGAAGGATAGGGAGTCCACCTTCCATGCCAGTGGATGGCACGTCCTGGTGCAGAATTTCTTTAATTGGTGATTGTGTGGGGATGCAAATAAGTCTATTTCTGGGAGACCCCATTTTCTTGTTATGGTTTTGAAGATGTCGGATGCAGCATCCATTCGTGGGCATCCGTGGTAGTCCTGCTTAATATGTCTGCTAGAGTGTTTTCTTTTCCTGGTACAAAGATTGCTTGTAACTGAATGTTGTAACTCAGGGCCACATTCCAGAGGTCCAGGGCCATCCGGCATAGAGGGTATGAATGTGTGCCTCCCTGCTTGTTGATGTACCACATAACTGTGGTGTTGTCTGTCCTTATCATCAATTGGCCTTGTCGAAGAAATGGTTTGAAAGTCTGAATTGCCAATTTTACTGCCAGCATTTCCTTTAGGTTTATGTGTAGGTGCAGCTGCTCTCGAGTCCATAAACCTTGTATGCATTTGTCCATCATGTGGGCCCCCCAACCGAGGTCTGAGGTGCCCGTTGTGATGGTTTGGCTTGGTTGAGTGCTGTGGAAGGGCAATCCTTCGTTTGATTGACAGGCCTGAGCCCACCAGTGGAATTCTTGCTTCAGGCATGGAATTATTGGAATCTGAGTTTCTAGGCTGTGCTTGTGCTGAGACCATAAATTCTTTAGGTACCACTGTAGCTTTCTCATGTGCAGTCTGGCATGTGGGACCAATATTATGCAGGATGCCATGAAGCCCAATGCCTGCAGGACTTTTCTTGCTGTTAGATGGTTCTGCTTTGTTAATGCCAAGAAGTAGAGAGGGAGTTGCTCCTGTTTTTCTACTGTTAGGAATGCCATTTGTTTGGATGCGTCCAGCTCCGCACCCAAAAAGGTTATCTTTTGGGATGGTATCAGCCTTGACTTTTTTATATTGACTGTGTATCCCAGGGCTTGTAGAAGGTAAAGGACTCTTTTCAAGTCTTCTGCTAGCTTGTTTTTGTTGTCCGCTTGTATCAGGCAATCGTCCAGGTAAGGGTAGATTTGGATTCCCTGAAGCCTGCAATAAGCGATTACTGATGCCAGGCATTTCGTGAACACTCTGGGCGCAGTAGATAAGCCAAAGGGCAATGCTGAGAATTGATAATGCTCTGATCCTGCAAGAAATCTGAGGTATCTTCTGCAATTTTGTCGTATGGGGACGTGCAGGTATGCCTCCTTGAGATCTAGAGTAACCAGCCAAGACTCCTTGCCCAGCATGGGAAGAAGCTGCTGTAGGGTCAGCATTTTGAATTTTGGAACAATGAGGAATGTGTTTAAAGCGGACAGATCGAGAATAGGTCTCCATTTGCTTTCTTTCCTTGGTACTAGGAAGAGTCTGGAGTAAAAGCCCTTTCCTTGCTCCATATATGGTACCTTTTCCACAGCTCTCATTTTTAATAATTGATTTACTTGTTTTAGAGCTTCTGCCTTTTGATTTGGAGGTAGGTTTGGCATTCCTCTCTTTCCTGGTAGAGTATGGAAATGAAACCTGTAACCTTGGTCTATAGTTTGCAAAATCCACTTGTCTGTTGTGATGTGATGCCAGTTCTTTGAAAATAAAGCTAGCTTTCCGCCTAAGGGTGCTGCTAGTTGTTCCCTGGTAGGCGGTGCCAGAGCCAAGTCACTGTGATTGTCCTGTTGTAGTGGTGGTGGCTGCGTCTGTGCCTTGCTGGTTGTTACCCTGCCACTGGCGTCCCCTGTAGGCACCCCTGGATTGGTTTCTGCCTCTTGAACGCCTATTCCTGCCTCTCTGTGCTTTGGAGGAGTCTGGAAAGGACCAATTCTTGGAGGGCCAATTCCTGCTAAACCTTGGAGGTTGGACCTGTAAGAAATCTTTCACTGTTTGGACAGATTTTGCCTTCTCTTCCATCTTCTTCAGCACCTGTTGTGCAGGAGAACCAAACAAATTGTTCTTGTCCATGGGAGCATCTAATAGTTTTGATTTGACATGGTCCGGTAAGGCCTGCTCTTTTAACCATGCATGCCTTCTGATAACTGTGCCAGTCATGGCTGATCTAAAGGAAGCCTCCAGTGCATCATAGTCATTTTAAAGAATGGTTACTAACTTGCTGAATGTTATGTACCATTTCCTGAACATATTTCTTATCTAAAGGTTCATCAGAGGACAGTTTTTTAGTTAACTGGTCTAGCATAAATTCTTGATATTGGATCATATGAAATTGACAGTTCAAGGCCCTAGCTGACAGAGTAGCAGAAGTGTAAACTTTTTTACCCCATCTCTCTAAGGACCTGGATTCCCTTTCAGAGGGAGGGATTTTGGCAGAGGTAGCTGCTACAGCCTTAGGCCCTGGGAGATAGTCTCGGGATCTGCAAAGGAGCCTTGTATAAATGGTGATGTGTGTCCGAACCCTGTAGAACCTATCGGGCTTAGCAGGGGCGGAGGTAATGAATCAGGAGCAGTACAAGCATCATTAAATGCATCATCTACAACAGAAAGAACTGGAGGTATAGCTAAAGGCCTATGTTGTGGTAAATGCAAAAAGGTTCTAAGCCTTTTCCTGGAGTCTGAAAAATCTTGGCCCTGCCACTGAAATTGTTCCCTCATAGCATGCAAGGTTTCCCCAAAGGAAAATTCCTCAGGCGGAGAGGCAGAAGGGATGGACTCTTCAGCATCAGAGTCTTCATAAGGGGAATAAGGAGCCTCTGGAGGGTCTGTATTATCTGAATCATCAGAGGAATCATCTGTGGAAACTGGCTCAGGGGGCTCTGCTCTAGGCCTCTTCTCTGGAGGTGGGTGAGAGGCCCTGTCTGGGTGAGGTTGGGATCCCCGGATTAAAGAAATGAGATCCTCTGCTAGAGTAAGCATTTGGGAACTGGAGCTGGGCCTGTGAGAGAGGGGGTCTTAACAGGCACAGATTTAGTAGCTTTAGCTGCTTTAGCCCTGGCAAAGGCCTTAATGGACATGGCTGCAGGAGGCCTAGCAGCTCCACGTGCAGGGGTTGAAATATCCAAGGGAATAGTGTCAGATAATTCCTGAGAAACCACAACTGCAGGTTGGATTTCAGAAGCCGATTCCACCAGGTTGGAAGAGGCCTCGGTAGAAGGTATGTTTTCGGCTGAAGGAAGAACCGCTTGCTCGGTTTCGGCCGAAACAGAGACACTCGCGGTTGGCTTAACCGCGGTTTCGGCCGAAACCACGGACCGCGAGTGTCGGTCCTTTTCCTTGCGTTTTTTTGGATATTTGTGAAGTCGCAGGATCCGACGGCATAATATAAGCAAAATCAGAGCCGAAAAACTGCTCAGCAAATTCCGACCGACGTCTAAGCGTCTGTCGGTTAAAAGAAGCACAGGCTAGACAAGCTGCTACGTCGTGGTCTGGGCCTAAACAAGGTAAGCAGTAAGAGTGGAAATCTTTATGAGGCATTTGTTTCCCACAAATTAAACAGTTATTCACTTTTTCTGACATCGGCTGAGGCAAGAAAGAGTCCCCAACGGGGTACTTAGCTTTTTAGAAGTCTTCGGTAGTAGTAATCTCTGGTTCTGACCGACCGGCACTTGCGAACAGCTTCTGCTTCGGGCGCCACGCGGCAAGAAAGACTGAGGAAAATGGTGTCGGCTGATGCCTTTATACCTGAGTAACTGCAGCTATGACGTCGGGTGAAGTGCGACACCAGCCGAAGCCAGACCCAGACTTTGGAATCCGGCCGACTGAAGGGCTGCCTGACGACAGGACAACCCATTTGTAAGGACTGCAGATGCATCCTTGAAGGACATCAGCTCTGGATTTAGAAACAATAGGCATGTGGTAATGCTTGGTGAAGGTATGTACAGAGCTTCAGGTAGCAGCTTCTAGGATGTCCCTGGTAGGGACGCCTCTGAGAAAGGCTGTAGAGGTAGATGCAGCCCTGGTGGAATGTGATCTTATCCCCTGTGGGGTAGGTTTTCCATGGTGCTTATAGCAGAAATGAATGCAATGGGCTATCCATTTAGAAATGGTTTGTTTGAAATGGCCTTTCCCTCTGCCCTTGCAGCAAAGCCAACTAGTAGCTGTTCAGATTTTCTGAGAGGCTTAGTCCTGTCCAAATAAAATCTAAATTGTCTGTGCACGTCCAAAGAATGCAGTATTAGTTCTCCTTTGTTTTGTGGATTCGGAAAAAAGGTAGACAAATGAATGGACTTATTTTGGGCCACACTAGACACCACCTTGGGCATAAAGGAAGGATTAAAATGGAGGGAGAGTGAGCTTTTCCAATAAAAAGTTAAGGTCCCAGGCTGGAGTAGGGGCTCACCTGTGTGTGAGGGGGGGGGGGGTGTTTTAAATTTTTGTCCCCTCTGAGGAACTGCTTTAGCAGGGGGTGAGAGAAGAGGGGTGGGTTCAGTATTATAATGGGCTGAAATGGCAGAGTTATGAATTTTAATTGACGAGAAGGATAGGCCCTTGTGGAGCATTTCTGTTAAATACTGAAGAATGAGGTAAGCTGGGCACCGTTGTGCCCATCCCCTGAGTCTGGCTCCAGGAACAGTATCATTTCCACTTTGCAGCATAGGATTTTCTAGTACTAGACCTCCTTGCCTCCAGAATGACATCTAGCACCTGCTTACTGAGGGATGCTATTGGAGAGTTCAAGGAATTAACCAGGCTGCAAGGTTCAGGTTTCGAAGCAGAGGGTGCAGAATCTGGCCCGACTGCTGGGACAGTAGGGAAGGTGTCTGAGGTAGTTGCAATGGTTCCAGCTGTGTCATACTGCGCAAGATGGAGTACTAGTGCTGGCGTGGCCAGTTTGGTGCAATCAGTATTGTCTTGGCTTGTCCTGTTTGATCTTTAGCAGAACCTTTGAGAGGCGAGGCAGGGGAGGAAAGGCATAAACAGAGAGGCTTTCCCAAGTAAAGGACAGGGCATCCACTTTTCAAGCTTGACTGTGGGAAGTCCTTGTGCAGAATTTGTCCAATTGGTAGTTCTGAGGGGAGGCAAACAGGTCTATCTCTGGAGTCTCCCATTTATTCAATAGGTTGAATATTTTTGGTTCCAGTTTCCATTTGTGTGGGTCCATGAGATTTCTGCTAAGGTTGTCTGCCAGTGAATTTAGCTTGCCTGGCAGGAATGGAGCTTGTAGGTGCACATGGTAGCTCAAGGCGGTGTTCCAGAGAGCCACGGCTAATCTGCAGAGAGGGTACGAGTGGCCCCCCCCCTGCTTGTTTATGTACCACATAACTGTGCTGTTGTCTGTCTTTAGCAATAATTGTCCTGGAAGAATGTGGTCTTTGAAGGCTGTCAGGGAATTCTGTACAGCTAACATTTCTTTTTGTTTGATATACAGGTGCATCTGACTCTGGTTCCATTTGCCCTGAATGCACTGCCCTGCCAAGTGAGCCTCCCATGCATAGTCTGATGAGTCTGTTGTTAGGGTTTGGGTGGCAGGGGGTAGACTGAAGGGGAGCCCCTTGTTGTGGTAGCAGGCCTCTGCCCACCAAAGGAACTCTGTCTTTATACGAGGAATTATTGATTCCAGGTCCTGAGAATGTTGACACCATAGGCTTTTTAGATACCATTGTAGTTTCCTCATATGCAGTCTTGCATATGGAATTAGTAGAGTGCAAGAGGCCATGAACCCCAGGGCTTGCAGAATTTTCCTTGCAGATAGCTGTGTCTGTGGCCAGTAGTTTGAGGTAGGCTGTCAAACTTGTTTCTCTGGAGTGAGGAAAGCCATCTGGGAAGTTGTGTTCAAGCTTGCTCCCACAAATACAATCTGTTGGCAGGGTACTAGGTGAGATTTCCCCAGTGAGGTTACAAGTGTCATTACGAATGCCAGATGTTTTAATAGCAAGTCCTGGCTTTCTGCCTGAATCAGACAATCGTCCATGTATGGGTATATTTCTCTGCCTGCAAAATGCAACGGCTGGGGTTAAACACTTTGTGAATACCCTGGACGCAGTAGATGAGCCAAAGGGAAGTGCAGAGAACTGATAGTGCATGGAGCCTGCAATGAAGCGTAGGTATTTCCTGCAAGATTCCCTTATTGGAATGTGCAGGTAAGCTTCCTTTAAGTCTAAGGTTGCCAACCAGGCATGTTTGCCTAGCATAGGAATGCAGCTGTTTTAAGTGTTAGCATTTTGAATTTTGGGATTACCACAAAGGTGTTTAGAATAGAGGTCCAGGATAGGATACCAGGAGCTGTCTTTTCTGGGGACCAGGAAAAGTCTTGAATAAAAACCTTGACCCCTTTCTTCTGTTGGGACAGGTTAAACAGCCCTGATACTTAGAAGAGAGAGAACCTGCTGTTGGGCCTCTGCCCACTGATTTAGGGGTAGGTCTGGCCAACCGTTTGGGGTTGGTAGGGTGTGGAAGTGGAATCTGTATCCTTGGAAAACTATATTTAAAACCCATTTGTCCTGGGTAATGAGCTCCCAGTTTTTTGCATGCAGGGTGAGCTTTCCTCGTAAGGGAGCAGGCAGTTGAGCAGGGCTTGGAAGGGTTACGGTTAAGTCATTGTGCCATTTTTTTCATTTGGGGGGGTGGGAGTCTTACTACTTCCTGCCTTGGAATTGGAAGCCCCCCAGTGCCAAGGCATGTGCACAGCCTGAGACTGTAACCTAGGTGGTCTGCTGCTCCTCTGTTTGGACTGAGAAGGCCTGGAAGAGGCTGGAAAGGACCAATTCTTTGAAGGCCAATGCCTACTAAATCTGGGAGGCTGTATTTGCAGAAAATCTTTAACAGGTTGCATAGATTTAGCTTTTTCCTCCTCCTTTTTGAAGACTTCTTCTGCTTTGTTGCCAAACAGGCGGTCTTGGTTTAAGGAAGCATAGCTTTAACATGGTCTGGCAAGTTTTGCTCTAAGCTAAGCATGCCTTCTAAGTACAGACCCAATGACAGCATCCATGCAAGATGCTTCTAAAGAGTCAAAACCACATTGCAAAGTATGTTTACCAACTTTCTCAACAGAATGGATTAAATCCTGTAATTCTTTGTGTTCAGCAGAGTCAGGAATCATCATCATTTTCTGTTTAAGTAGTCCCATAATATGCTGCTGGTACTTTAACATATGAAACTGGCAATTTAAAGCCCTAAAGGCCAAAGGAGCAGAAGTGTATACCTTCTTGCCCCATCTGTCCAAGGCTCTAGGATCTCTATCAGAAGAGGTAGGATTTTTGGCAGCAGTAGCCTTAATGCCCTTTGGTCCTTGGGAAATAGTCTCTGGATCCGCAGTAGGATTCTTGAAGAGGAACTTGTGAGAGTCAGGTACTCTGCAATACCTTTCTGGGGACAGGCTAGACCCTCTCAATCGTAG
>NC_056746.1:1059266940-1059401038 GCF_019279795.1 Protopterus annectens | reverse complement strand
ATTAGACAGAACAGAGAATGAAAAAAAGAATGTGCCCTCAGTTTAGAAGAAAACCATCTAAGAGAAGAGTTGCTTATTTAATAGAGATGGATAGACGTATTAAAATCAATGAAAGAAATATATTGCAGAAGGTCAATAAAACCCAAAAAAGTTAGAAGTTTCATAAAACAAACAGTAATTAGGACTGTCCATAGAGATTCATGTGATACAACAAAGGTAAATGGGATACATTACTGTGTACCCAAATTAATAACAGATAAAGTCCTACCACAAGAACACAGGAGGAAAAGGACGGGAAGAAATCAAATGCCATCACAGAATTATTGAATAGAGAAAATTTTAAAGCAATTAAGACAAGAAGTGTCACTGTTAGAAGACTATAGAAGAGGGAACAGATCAAGAAAAATACTCAAAGATAGGCATGATAAAACCAATGCTCTGTATTATAACGGATCAGGATTTATCATGCACTATTGCAAGTAACAGCTCTCTATGAATGTTCTAAATACCTTCCACAGAGGGGCCCTCAAGAGCATTAACACCAGCAACTGCACTGTATGGTTTGGTAACAATACAATGTCTGAAAGGAAGAAGCTGCAAAGAATAAGAACAGCAGAAAAGATCGTGGGCACTAGTCTTCCTACCTAACAAAAGCTATTTGAAATGAGATGTAAAATGAAGTCCCACAAAATACTGAGCGACACTTTTCATCCAGCATATGGTTGGTTAACTAAACTTGCTTCTGGTAGAAGGTTACGGAGTATCCGATGCAGGACCTCCAAATTCACTAACAGTTTTCATCCAACTGAAATAAGACTCATTAATGCAGATGTAAACCTGGATGTATCAAAACTAAGTTGTTACGCTCTCATTTTTTTTTTTCATACAGCAATTCTAATTATTGCATACTAAAACTAATATACTCATTCAAGTGCAATTCCAATCACTTCCTTGTGTGCAAAATCACCCAATCTCACCTCTGCATATAATGTACTTTTCATGTGTTAACCATCTAGTAGTCAGTGTTGTCCAGTATATATAAATAGTGTACAAGCATGTGCATCAGCTACCTAGATATTTACTTTTATACTATAGTTGTGTATTCTTTAATACCTATTGTGTCTGTCTTTTTGTGTTTGTTTTCTCCTGTAAAAGAGCCAAAACTGGAAATTTCATTTAGGTAGCACTTGTGTTTCCTAAATGAGAATAAAGTTTCTTTGAATCTTCGAATAATAAATTAAAAATATCACTACAGGCAGAAAAACATAGAGGATACACAGATAAATATAAAGGAAAAGTACAAAATAAGCAACTTAATGATGACCCAAAAAAGTTTTATACAGAACTGGGAAACAAGATAAAAGGAATTGAAAGACCACCAAAAAAAGAAAGACACATTTTGGAGAAATATTTATGAAGATCCTGTGGAACAAAGATGCTAAACGGACTGAAGTAAAAGAAAGAGAAGTTCAAATGCATAGGATATGAAATGGGATGAATTAATGGTCAGACAGATTGAAATAAAGTTAAGAAAAGCCTCTAATTGGAAACACCCAGGACCAGATGCAGTACCAAACTAATAGCTAAAAGTATTGGCATCTTTGCACGAAAATTTAACTATGAGTAGAACTATTTATATGAGCACCCCGAACCGACACCAGCCTGGCTATCAGGAAAAAGTACAGTTTTGTACCTACCATAAATGTAGATGTCCGATAGGTATGCATCTGCAGTCATCACATATGGGTTGTCCTGCCTCAGGCAGCCCTTCGGTCGGCCAGATTCCAAAGTCTGGGTCTGGCCTCGGCTGATGTCGCACTTTCCCCGACGTCAGAGCGTCTGGGGTATAAAAGCATCAGCCAACGCCATTTTCCTCAGTTTTTCTTGCCCCAGATGCCAGGTGCCCTCTAAGGAAGGCTAAAATTTGTAGATATGCATTGCAAAAACAAATCCAAACATACACAGTACTATAAAAAACAAATACACCATAATAGATCCCCCCAGCTAGCTATAAGAGGAGTAAGTACCCAAGAAGTATACCACAGAGGGGAAGGAGGGAGGGTAAACCTGACTGCAGATGCATACCTATCGGACATCTACATTTACGGTAGGTACAAAACTGTACTATGTCCTTAAAGGATGCATCTGCAGTCATCACATATGGGTAGAATACCACAGCCAATCTGGGGGTGGAGGTACTAAGTAAAGGATGGTGTAGTTAAGATACCCTGCAGGACTGCCATAGCAAAGCCTGCTCTGGATCTGGAGTATAAAGGTAAATTGTAATGCTTGGCAAATGTATGCACGGAGCTCCATGTAGCAGCTTCTAAAATGTCCTTGGTAGCCACCCCTCTAAGGAAGGCTGTGGTGGTGGCTGTGGCTCTCGTGGAATGAGGTCTAATGTTAGCTGGCACAGTTTTTCCATGAAAGGAGTAACAAAAACGAATGCAGTTTCCTATCCATTTTGAAATTGTCTGTTTAGAAATTGCTTTTCCTTGTGCCCCAGCAGCATATGCTACAAACAACTGGTCAGTCTTTCTGTAACTTTTAGTTCTGTCCAAGTAGTAGCGCAACTGTCTGTGTATGTCCAAGGTGTGCAGAAGTGTTTCCCCTTTATTTTGTGGTTGTGGGAAAAATGTAGGCAAGTGAATAGCTTGGTTCAAAGATACCCTGGATACCACCTTTGGCATAAATGTAGGATTGGTTCTCAAAGAAACTCTGTCCTGATGAAAGATAAGAAATGGCTGTACTGCCATTAAAGCTTGTAACTCAGATACTCTTCTTGCTGAGGTTATGGCCAGAAGGAAGGCAGTTTTCCAAGACAGAAACTGTAGATCTGCCGATGCTGCTGGTTCAGAGGGAGGAAGTGTTAGTTTTTCCAACACGAAGTTAAGGTCCCAAGTAGGTAGAGGTGGTTTCCTTGGAGGATTGATGTTTTTGATTCCTCTTAGAAACTGTCTCAGGAGAGGATGAGAGAAGACAGGTAGATTAACATTGTATTCTGCTGAAATTGCTGAGGCATGTATCTTGATGGAAGAGTAAGACAGGCCATTGTGGAACAATTCTGCCAAATATTCCAGTATATGTGCCATGTTCATCACGGTCACATCTAGGCCCTTTGTTATGCTCCAAGTGTGAAATCTTTTCCATTTTGCTGAATATGCCTTCCTTGTGGAAGGCCGGCGAGCTTCCATAATATCCTTCACTCTCTGGGATAGCTTATCCTGAGGAGGAGTCATGGTATTCTCCAGGCAGTTAGCTGCAAGGTTTTCAGGTTGGAATGCAGAGTCTTGAAATTGTGCTGCGTCAGTAGAAGTGGCCATAGGGGGAGAGGCCACGGTTTCGTCTGTGACATGCTCTTTAACAGTGGGTACCAGTGCTGTCTTGGCCAGTTTGGAGCTATCAGAATCACTCTGGGCTGCTCTGTCCTGATCTTCAGTAAGACCTTGGTCATTAATGGGAGAGGTGGGAAAGCATACACTGTTAGAGCTTTCCAGCTGAAAGAGAGAGCGTCCACTTTCCATGCTTGTGGGTGGTATGCAGAATTTCTTCAGTTGATGATTGTGGGGGGAAGCGAACAGATCTATTTCCTGCCTTCCCCATGATTGTGTTATGAGTAAGAAGATGTCTGGGTGCAGCATCCATTTGTGTGCATCCATGGTATTTCTGCTTAAGCTGTCTGCCAGTACATTGTCTTTCCCTGGCACGAACTGGGACTGCAGCTGTATATTTAGTTTCAAGGAAAGTTCCCATAGATTCATTGCCAGTCTGCAAAGAGGGTAGGAATGGGTGCCTCCTTGCTTGTTTATGTACCACATAACTGTGGTGTTGTCTGTCCTTATGAGCAGGTGGCCTTGATGAAGAAAAAGTTTGAAGGCCTCGATTGCGTGTATCACTGCCAGCATTTCCTTTTGGTTTATGTGCATGCGCAGCTCTCTTTGTGACCATAGCCCTTGGATACACCTGCCCTCCATGTGTGCTCCCCAACCTTGGTCTGAAGCGTCCGTGGTGATGGTTTGGTTGGCTCTTGGCTTGCTGAAGGGCAACCTGCTGTTCGACTGGCAGGCTTGAGCCCACCACAGAAATTCCTTTTGAAGGCATGGAATGAGTGGGATCAAGGTTTCTAAGCTGTGACTGTGCTGAGTCCATAAACTCCTTAGGTACCATTGTAATTTTCTCATATGCAGCCTTGCTTGTGGAATCAGAAGAATGCAAGATGCCATGTAACCCAGGGCCTGCAGGATTTTCCTTGCAGTCAGCTGAGTTTGTCTTGACAGATTCTTGAAGTAATCTGGTAGTTGTTTTTGTTTTTCTTCTGTGAGAAAGGCCATTTGGGTGGTTGTGTCTAGATCCGCACCCAGAAAAGTTATTCTTTGGGATGGAACAAGTCTTGATTTGTGGATGTTGACTGTATATCCCAAGGCCTGCAGTAGGTGGATGGTATAATCCAAGTCCTTTAACAAAGTTTGCTTGCTGTCCGCTTGTATAAGGCAGTTGTCCAGATATGGGTAAATTTGAATCCCCTGAAGTCTGCAGTGTGCAATTACTGATGCCAGGCATTTCGTGAATACTCTGGGCGCAGTAGATAAGCCAAAGGGCAATGCTGAGAATTTATAATGCTCTGACCCTGCAAGAAATCTGAGGTGTCTTCTGCAGCTTTGTCAGATAGGGACATGCAGGTATGCCTCCTTGAGGTCTAGAGTCACCAGCCAAGACCCCTTGCCCAGCATGGGAAGGAGTTGCTGTAGTGTCAGCATTTTGAATTTTGGCACAATGAGGTAAGTATTCAGTGCGGACAAGTCGAGAATAGGCCTCCATTGATTTTCTTTTCTTGGAACAAGGAATAATCTGGAGTAAAATCCTTGGCCTTGTTCTGAAAGAGGTACCTTTTCTATGGCTTTCATTTGTATTAAGTAGGAAATTTGCTTCAAAGCCTCTGCCCTCTGATTTGGTGGCAGGTCTGGCATGCCTCTTCTTTTTGGCAATGTGTGGAAATGGAACCTGTATCCTTTGTCTATTATTTGCAGTGTCCATGTGTCCCTTGTAATGCTGTGCCAATTTTTTGAGAATAAAGAAAGCTTTCCGCCCAAAGGTGCTTCTAATTGTGCCCTGGTCGGCGGAGTCAAAATGAAGTCATTGAGTCTGCCCTGGTGTAGCAGTTGTAGTTCCTGCACTACCTCTCTGGTTGGGAGGCTGCCGTTGACGGCCTCTGTAGGAGCCTCTAGCTTGCGCTCTACCTCTGGCACGCCTATTCCTGCCTCTCTGAGATCTGTCTGAGTCCGGAAAGGACCAATTCTTAGTAGGCCAATTTCTGCTGAATCTTGGTGGTTGGACTTGCAGAAAGTCTTTGACTGTTTGCACAGATTTTGCCTTTTCTTCAAATTTCTTTAAGACCTCTTGAGCCGTGGAACCAAATAATTTTTGCTTTTCCATAGGAGCATCCAAAAGCTTGGCTTTAATATGGTCTGGCAGAGATTGTTCCTTCAGCCAGGCATGCCTACGTATAACTGCACCTGTCATAGCTGACCTACATGAAGCTTCCAATGCATCATAACCACACTGCAAGAAATGGTTACTAACCTGCTGGGAGTTATGTACTAGATCCTGAAGGGATTTGCGATCAAGGGGTTCAGAAGAGGACAGTTTCTTATGCAATTTATCCAACAAATACTCTTGGTACTGTATCATATGGAATTGACAATTTAATGCCCTCATGGAAAGAGCTGCAGAAGTATACACTTTCTTACCCCATCTCTCTAAAGCTCTGGACTCCCTTTCAGAGGGTAGAGGATTCTTAGCAGTGGCAGCTGCAACCCCTTTTGGGCCCTGGGAAATAGTTTCTGGGTCAGCAGAGTGGGCCTTGTACAGGTGTAGATGTGAGTCCGGGACCCTGTAGTACCTATCAGGTTTGGCAGGAGCCGGAGGGAGAGAGTCAGGGGCTGCACTAGCATCAGAGTACACATCATCAATGACATTCAAAACAGGAGGTATAGCTAAAGGCCTATGCTGAGGTAAATGTAAAAAGGTCCTTAATCTTTCTAGAATCAGAGAATTCCTGACCCTGCCATTGAAAATGTTCTCTCATAGAGTGTAATGTCTCTCCAAAGGAAAACTCTTCAGGAGGGGAGGCAGAGGGAATAGATTCTTCAGCATCAGAATCCTCATAGGTCAAATAAGCCTCCTCCTGGTGGTCTGACAGAGCTGAGCCATCAGTGGACTCATCTGAGGAGAGGGGGTCAGAGGGCTCAACCCTGGGCCTTTTGTCTGGAGGTGGTTGAGAGCCCCTGTCCGGATGAGGTTGTGAACCTCTAATTAATGAGATAAGATCCTCTGCTAGGCTAAGAATCTGCGAGTCAGTAGAAGGTCTCTGAGAGGTAACCTTGGGAGGCAAGGCTTTAGTAAGTTTAGCAGCTTTAGCCCTAGAAAAAGCCTTAATGGTCATGGATGCAGGGGCTCTGGCTGCCCCACGTGCAGGAGTAGACTTGTCTAAAGGAATGGTGTCGGAAGGTTCCTGGACACCGGTTTCAGTAGGTAATTCAATAACCGACTCGCCGGGGCCTCCGGGGCCGAGGTAGTCGGTTGTGCGGTTTCGGTAATCGGAAGTACCAAGGACTCTGTTTCAGCCGAGACCGAGACACTCGTGGTAGGCCTGACCGTGGTTTCAGCCGAAACCGCGGCCTGTGTGCGTCGGTCCTTGTCCTTCCGTTTTTTTAACTAAATGCGAAGTCGGAGTCTCCGACGGCATCTTGTAAGCAAAACTAGCCACAAAGAATTCCTCTGCAAACTCCGACCGACGTCTAAGAGTTCATCGGTTGAAGGAAGCACAGGCTGAACAGGCCGAGACGTCGTGGTCTGGGCCTAGGCAGGGGAGGCAGTAAGAGTGGAAATCCTTATTAGGTATTTGTTTCCCACAAGTTAAACAATTATTAACTTTATCTGACATCGGCTGAGGCAAGAAAGAGTCCCCAACGGGGTACTTAGCTTTTTCAAAGTCTTCGGTAGCTGAATCACAGGAGTTGGCCGACCGGCACTTGCAAACTGCTTCTGCTTCGGGCACCACGCGGCAAGAAAGACAGAGGAAAATGGCGTCTGCTGATGCTTTTATACCCCAGACGCTCTGACGTCGGGGAAAGTGCGACATCAGCCGAGGCCAGACCCAGACTTTGGAATCCGGCCGACCGAAGGGCTGCCTGAGGCAGGACAACCCATATGTGATGACTACAGATGCATCCTTGAAGGACATCCAACGCTCCTACTTAAGAGTGAACTTGCAAGCTAGCCTAAAAACTACAGACAAATAACTTGCCTTCCGACGACATATAAACTATACACGAATGAATGTCAACAGATTTTATAGTCATTTAGAATAAATCTCAATTATGGCAATAGAACAAAAGGATAATAAAAGAAAGCTATATGTAACAAAGGATCATTTGTTGTTAAATAAAGTCATAGTGGAGAACTGTAAAAAGGGGAAGAATCTTTGTATGGCATGGATGGACTACAAAAAAGCATTTGACAGTATCCCACATTTATGGATAAGAATGTGCTTAAAAATGTACAAAATGCACCCAACACCGAAACTAGATCACAGTAACCATGAAACAGTGGCAAAACACTTTGCAGTTAAGGGATGATAAAGGACAAATTATTATTCCAGGGATAAAAATCCAAAATGGTATATTCCAAGGTGACTGTCACCATTGCTCTTTTGCCTTGCCCTTAACACATCAAGCTGTCTGCATAACAGTTTAGGTCATGGCTATAATTTAGCATCCAAAAAACATACAATGTAAAGATGGGTCTTCTCCGTCAATGATTTAAAACTGTATAGCTCATCAGATGAGGAACTGAAAGCACAACTGCAAGTAGTCAAAACTTTTTCAGATTATACAAGAATGTCATCTGGTATCCTACTGCGGTGGTGGTGCTGTGGTAGCGTTGTCGCCTCACAGTAAGACGCTGTCTGGTTCGGTTCTCAGCTAGAGCATCTTCTGTGTGGAGACATGCATGAATGGGCGTACCTTCGTTGAAGGTTGTGCGTCAGAGCTGGCAACTCAGTACGGAAAAATCAACTGCCAATCATTAGCGGACCGGAGTTCCGCTGTGGCGACCCCTAACTGGGAAAAAGCAGAAAGACACAACAACAAGAATGTCATCTGGTCCTGATAAATGTGCAACAGCACCCTTTAAAGCAGAAAAGCTGCAGCACCAAAAAAACATCAGTTTGGACAAAAATGTGATATAAAAACTTGAGCAAGAGGGAGTATATAATTATTTGGGAATTGATGAAGGATCAAAAGATAAAAAACGAACAAATGCAAATAAAACTTAGTAAGGAATATTTTAGAAGACATAAATTAATCCTGAAAACAGTGTTGACATCTAGGAACAAAGTTCGAGCTATAAACCAGTGCACTCTTCCAGTCCTAACTTACAGCTTTGGAGTGGCTGACTGGCCCCAAAAGGAGCTAGACAGATAAGGAAAACAAATAGGATGATTCATGCTCATTACATGATTTTATAAAAATCAGTGCATACCAAAATTATATATTCCCCATTCCAAAGGGGTATGGGCTTCCTTGAAATTGATTACATATACAGATCTGCAGTCATTGGACTGCATACATACCTGCTGACCTCAAGACCCAAACATAGTGAAAGTTTTGAAACATGAGGAGAATGAATCTAAGATGACTTCCCTGCCTAGTCTAGCAGAAGCATACTGGTGTTGAGTGGGAATGGAAATCAGACCAGAAGTAGATACAAAAAGGCAGCAACTGAATGTGCCAAAAAAAAAAAAAAAAAAAAAAAAAAAAAAAAGAATATAAGGTGAAGGATCAGGCGAGAAGGCAAGAAATGTGAAAAAAATGCATCAATATAGTTGCAAGTATAAAAAACTCCTGGTACAAACTCATGTTGATCAGGATCGAATGCAGGAAGGGTTAAGGAGAGGCAAATTCAAACCAAAGGATGAAAGTTAATATTGGCAGCCCAAGATAGTGGACTACTTGCATGGTTTACAAAGACCACTGAACATGTGGGAGAAACAGACAAATGTAGGTTTTGTAAAACAGAACTGGAAACATTTGCACACCTTGTTGTTGGCTGTGACACATTAATGGCAGTGGGTCTGTATATTGAAAGGCATAATAATGTGGCAAGACTACTGCACTGGGGATTGTGCAAACATAATTTTGAAGTAGCTGAAAAACATTGGAAACAGGAGCCACAAACAAACATAGAAAATGAAGTCTACATCACATGGGATCCCACATTACCAACAGATCAAAAGACAGATGTGAGAGAAGCAGATACAGTGGTCCATGAAAAGACCAAAGTACCATTGATCATTAAAATCACTACACCCAGTGACTACAGTGTCTTGCGTAGAGAGACACAAAGTCAAGATATTTGCAAGCAGAAATGACAACAATGTGGAAGAACAATACCCAGACAGTTCCAAAAGTAGTAGGAGTAACAGGTTTTATAAATAAGAATCTACAACCGTACTTAGATACGTTATTGATTCATGCAACCCCATATGAATTACAGGAGTCGTCATTACTGGGCACATTACAGATGCTGCGAAGATCACTTCTGGCTTACAAAGATTGGAACAATACTAATTTCATGAACTTGAATCATACTTTGACTTAGGAATAGGGTCCAATCCCATCATGGTATTAGAAACCCAAAAGATCTGGAGAAATTAAAAAGGGAAAAATCCCATAACATATGCTCTTCACTCCACTGAACCCCTCATCTTACTAAATGCACACTCGCATAGCTGCACCACCAGCTGCCTTGTAAATGATTCCAGTTCTTCCCTTTTTTACCAGACTCCAGTTCGTAACAAAAGCTAGGCCTACTTTACATGTCTACTACTTAAGAATCTTCTGCAAATTACACTTTTCTCAGAGGACAGAGAAGGATATACATTAATTTAACAGTTTGTCTATGATGTCCCTCACATTCCTAATAATCTTTTCTTCTCAAACTTCCAGTTGCTCTTTTGGGAAGCTCTCCTACAACTCTCTAATTCTTCTGCTCCCTTTGTTTATGAACTGAAATTTGCAACCTAACAGCCTATGAACCATCAAGTTGGTACCATCCTGTGTCTTTGCTCATTTTTTCATCCAATTTCCAGCCTTCTAGCAAGCCCTTCTCCCAAGCAACAGGTGACAAATTTTCATTTCCATTTTCTAATCCTTTGCTCAATATTTATAGCAATCAAAACTGCCTGAAATATAGTATGCCCCATCCTCCCATTTATGAGCCCTAAGCCTGTCGTTCATGATCCTTCCCCTTTTGCTTATCCACATGAATTTGTCACATACCAGTTAAACATCCCCTATAATTTTACTCAGTGGACTAATTTGTATATGCCTCTCAAAATACATGTGGAAGAATAGATATATGAACTATTTTTATTCTACTCCCTAGAAAAATCTACCCATCCATTTGTCGAACACTTTCCCTACCCTTTTTTCCAAGTGCTACCCAGTTCCAGTGTCTGATCTCAGTTACTGTTTTCTACAACTTAAGTCCCAAATATCTTGGACCCCCCCCAATCTTTTCAGAAGTGCAGGACATACCTCATCTATTTAGCTGCAATTTAAAGCACCACATTTTTGGAGGTGGTAATGCACCCCAGATGCTACAAAAACTAATAAACGTCTTAAATACCCCCAGAAATTGTGTAGCTAAATCAAGCAGCCTCATACACTCATCTGCAAGCAGATGTATGACGCTCCTTTTCCATTTACTATGTGGCCTCATCTATCTTTCCCTTACTCTCTGCACTAGGCTTTTAATGACTTAAAAGTAATCCTGGTGATAATTGACAACATTAGACATGTTCTTTTTCCATTATTCCTTCTTTAACTTCTCCATTGACATATAATCACAACTTTGGGTGCCTGTAGAGGGGTTTCACTCATTTCCGCCAATGACTATCTCCAATGGTCTCTTTCAGAACTTGCATCATGAAAGTCCCATGAAACAGTCAAAGGTTTTCTGGATTGCCCATTAATATAACTCCATACTATGACAAAATCTATATGATTACAGAGGTCAATGAATGATCTAACTTTATTAAACCCTACTTACTCGTAACCAGTTCTTGTAAGAACGTTTCCAATCTTGCCATCAAAAAACAAGCAAAAATGATGGTATTTACACTGCATAAAGATAAAGGCTAATGAATTTTGACAGCTCTTTCTCTTTAGGTTTATGCAACTCGATTGCTGAAGTTGTGCATGACAATTAATGAGCAGATTACATTTATTTGGAAGGGGAAGAGAGCAAGAGCTACGCTAATTTTCCCTATCAAACAAGGTTGTTTATGGTTATCTGACTTGGACGGGTACTTTACAGCTTTGCAGTTAAGGCTGATTTATAATCTACTTGAATTACATGTTTATAAATGTGGAAAACTAAGATGAAATGGAGGACTGGGTTCAAGAGACCCACTACGATTTTTGTTACAAATCCTTAAGGAAAACTACCACCACCATACAGTGATTTATAAAGTAGTAGAAAGCGCTTCCAAAACCAGTACATGAAAGAAGAAAGCCAACTTTAACAATAGGTATTATCTGAAGGGAGAAGTACAAAAAATGGTAAGAATGGGATAGAACTTACAGGAGGAAACTTAGCAAAGGAACCAAGGTACTAGCAGACAGATTTGGATGGGCCTAAGCCGAATTTTGGCTGCAAGTTAGAGACCGATGAAGCATTGTCAAAGAAACAGATAGTGGAGTGTAAAGTGGAAGACCAGCTCTTGTAGAGTTTATAGTTGAAGCAAGAACAGAAGCTACTGTTAAAGTAATTAGTAAAAAGTAAAAAAAAAAAAATACTGGACAATGATATCAAAAAGAACATTAGAACAGACTGGAACATGAAAGGCAATTTACACAGTAACAATGGGTAGAAATTTGCAAAGCTTCCAAGCATGCAAAGTGGTTCAGAATTTCTGCACAAGGTGTTTGCACAGGAACATCTGAATCGGACTGGGCAGCTGAAGATGCAGTCATTGATTTCCTAGTTATTATTTTGTGTGCGAGCTGGACAGCAGAGGTGTAGGATTCTGCCATCTTGCTTTAAGCAGGGCATCTTCAGACACCAGGTCTCTAAATAAGCATTTAAGGAGGAAAGTCGGGGTTTTTAGGACAAATGATTAGCAGATTTTACAGTTTTTTAATTGTGCTTGGCCCCTAAACAAAACTGATACTGGGAGTGGAGGTCTAAGTACAGGTCTGCCTACTACAGTCGCACTTTTTCCCTCTTGGCCAACATGAACAATCTTAAGTAAAAAAGCAAGAACCAAGGAGGACATTCATCAATATGATCACTGATGCAGTAGCCATATCTATATGGGTTGTATCCTGCCAAGGATACAACATCTGGACAGCTTCCAAAACTTCAGGGCACCTTCCACATGCTCAAACTGTCAGGCATCTCAACATGAGCTCACTAAAAGACAAGTTTAGCCACAAAGTACTTCAAAGCTGTACTGCAACTGAAGATTATGCTCCTGTAAGGCTTTCAAGAATCAATAGTTGGCTTGGAGCTTTTCCTTTGCTGGAGACAAGTTCTTTTTTGGGGGGGGGGGGAGCTTCCATTTACTAAATTCTGTGTGTTATTTTAGTCTTCAAGAAAGTTATTTTAAAGCTAAGAGATTTGTGTTTTAATGGACTGTCACAAGACCATTTATTTAAATGGGACTGCCCTTTTCCCTGTCAGTTTTAAAGCTGTGTAATTTTTTTTCTGTGGAGAAAAAGTTATGTTCTTACCATAATGGTCCATCTGTGCTGTTAATCTTCATTCATTCTTGGCTGTTTTGACCTCTGAGAACAGACTCAGCTGCTATACATGGCTCATGCCGGCCAAAAGCTCTCAAGCCAAGGCTCTACCCACAATGCCGTTTCTTCCCATTACCTCAGATTGAGTTTGCCTAATAGTTAAGAAAATACAGAAGCCTTGTCCAGGACTAAGGTAAAACCCCATCAGATTCCAGGACTAGATCCAAATCTCCAGGAGCCTTTAGGAGGGGGGCAGGAGGGCGGGATGTCAAGAATGAATGAAGATAGACAACACAGATGGAATTGCTTTGGTAAGAACGTAACTTCTTTCTGATGTTGTCAATCTTCATTCATTCTTGACTGATGGGACAGAGTCCCCAGCTACTTTAGATCCTGGGCGGCCATAAGGAAGGATATTCCTGAGCACCACAGAGCCAAAGGGTGCTCTTCCTCC
The DNA here is from genome assembly GCF_019279795.1 of Protopterus annectens. Lineage (NCBI taxonomy): Eukaryota > Metazoa > Chordata > Ceratodontiformes > Protopteridae > Protopterus > Protopterus annectens. The sequence continues at coordinate 1,059,387,778 of NC_056746.1, read as the reverse complement.
GGAGACCAGGTCTAATTTGTAATGAGTGATAAAATGTATGTGGGGTAGTCCAAGTTGCAGCTGTACATATTTCTTCCATAGAAGCTCTGGAATGGAAGACCGCAGAAGTGGAAACAGATCTTGTAGAGTGAGCTCAATTGTAGCGGACAGTTTGAGTTTATTTTGGTTGTATATAAAAGGAAATGTAGTCTTTTAACCATTTTGACAATATGACCTTTGATACAGGTTTGCCTAATCTGGTACCTGAAAAGGATAGGAATAGTTGATCTGATTTTCTACAGGATTTTGTTCTGTCCAAGTAAAAATGTTAATTGTCTATGGATGTCCAACAAGTGCAAGCAGTACTCTGTAAAATTTGGAAAGAAGACTAGCAAGTCTATGGTCTGGTTGATATTGGACTCTTGATACCACTTTGGGGGAAGGAAAGTGGGATTGGTTCTGAGTGATGGTCTTTCCTTGTGGAAGATGATATATGGACGTTTCACACAAAGCCTGTAACTCTCTTAGCAGATGTGATAGCTACTAGGAAGAGGGTCTTCCAAGATAGAGAGGTCACAAGTGGCTGCTGGCTCAAAGGGGTGTCAAACTAGACATTGCAAGACTAAGGTCAAATCCCATGGTGCTACCGGATCTTTAAAAGGTGGTTTTTAAATGCAGAATGCCTTTAAGAAAAATTGTGTATAGATGAGACATCAATGAGTGGTCATCAAAGCCATTATGAAAATTTGAAATGGCAGCTAAATGAACCTTAATTGCAGATGTAGAGACCCCCAGTTTGGAATAAGGTGGCTAAATATTCCAGGACCTTTCCAAATGACACAGAGAAGGGTCAATGCTGTTTGTACACACCTAAATTGAAAATCTTTTCCAATTGCTAAAATAAAGTTTCCTGGTGGACAGTTTATGGGAAGCCAGAATTATCTTCTGCACTGGAGAGGACAAGTTAGTCTGCCTGGCAATTAACGGAATTGGAGAAACTAAGCAGTCAGCTTGAGATTTTGAAGACTGGGATGCACCAAGCCCTGAGGATGAGACAGTAGGTCTGGAACTGGATCCACAGTCTGTGGGCAGTGAACCAGATAAGACCAAAGAAAGGGAAACCAGACTTGACAGGTCCAGTAAGGTACAATGAGAATCGCTTTGCTTCTCAACCGTTGGGCTTTCCTTAGGAAGGGGGGAATTAGTGGAAATGGGGGAAAGGCATACAGAAGTCCTGTGGGTCAATCGAGAAGAACAGCATCTCTCTGGGACTTCCTGCGAGGGAGGATTAGGGCAAAGTAGTTGCTGTATTTGTGGTTTATGGGAGAAGCGAACAGGTCACTGCACGGCTGACCCCAGCAACGAAGATCTTTCGTTGTACGTTGGAATTGAGAGACCACTCGTGAGGTAGGAGGATACATATGCTCAGTCTGTCCGCAATTATGTTAGAGTTCCCTAGGATACGCATTGCTTTCAGAAAGCGGTTGGAAGAGATTGTCCATTGCCAAATCCTTAGGGCCTCCTGACAGAGTATGACCAGATTCCCCCGTTTGTTGATATACCAGACTACAGGCATGTTTGTCTGACTGGACTGTAATTGTCCCCGATGGAAGGACAGCCTGAAATGCTTGCAGTGCTAAAAGCAATGCCCTCAATTCTAGGACACTGATCTGCAAATTGGATTCTTGTGGGGACCAAGTGCCTTGAACAGTCTTTCCCAGAAAATGCCTTCACCCTATATGGGAAGCATCCATGGTCACTATGGCCTTGGGCTGAGAGGGGGAAAAGGGGATGACCCCATACATTCTCTTCTGGCTTCATCCACCAAGATAAATCCTTTTTGCAGCGATTGGTTATCAAAACTGGATGGGACACGGGATGCAGCAGAAGTGACCACTGGGACGCCAAAAGCCACTGAAGCAGCCTCATGTGATATCTCACTAGGGGCACTAACCTTATTGTTGCTGCCATGGTTCCCAGATCTTGTAGTACCAGACGAGCAGGAAAAAGAAGTTATGGCTTTCCATAATGTTCCATCTGTGTTGTTTACCTTTATTCATTCATCACTGATGGGAAGTCTGTTCCATCCTCGGAACAGAGCAGGCCTTATACCAAGCTTGCGCCAGCCAAAAACTCTCAAAGTACACTTTTACCCATACTACCCTTGTCCCTGTTACCTCAGATCGAGTTTGCCCATTATTAGTAAAAAAGAGGCAGTTTCTCCACAAGTACCCTAACTCAGCACTTGGACCCAAAGCATCTCCCAGGAGCCTTAGGAGGGGGGGAGGGAGGGTGGGACGTGAATAATGAATGAAGATCAACACAGATGGAACGTTATGGTAAGAGATAACTTCTTTATCTGATGTTGTTAATCTTCATTTATTCATCACTGATGGGACAAAGTGCCCAGCTACCTTCAGTCAATTGGGTGGCCCTTACGGAAGAATATTCCTGAGCACCATAGAGCCAAAAGAAGCTCTTCCTCTGGAGACCAAATCAAACTTGTAATGTGTTATAAAAGGTATGAGGATTAGCCCACGTCGCTGCTGCACAGATATTGTCCACAGAAGCTCTTGAATGGAAACCCACAGAAGTAGCCAATACATCTAGTGGAATGAGCCTTGATTTTCTGTGGTATAGGTTGTTTTTCATGATAAATGAAAAGTATACAATCTCTGGGCAATTTAGATAGGGTCACCTTAGAAACAGACTTTCCCATTTTATGACCAGAAAAGGAAATAAATACTTTCAGACTTGAGTATTGTTTTCGTCCTATCCAGATAGGATCTCAGTTGTCTGTGTACATCTAATGAATGCAGACAGTACTCTCCTTTATTAGGAAAATTCAGGAAAAAACTGGCAGGTCAATAGTCTGATTAATAGAGAATTCCAAAATTACTTTAGGAAGGAAGGGTTTGTCCTGAGTGATGCTCTGTCCTTGTGGAAGATCAAATAGGGGTGTTTTATGCATAGAGCGTGGAACTCCGAAATTCGCCTAACTGACATGATGGCCACCAGAAAGAGACTTCCAGGATAAGAACTTGATGTCACAAGTTGCTGCAGGTTCAAAGGGGGATTGTGTCAGAGATTGTAGGACTAATGTGAGGTTCTATGGGTTGTTTGATTGGGGGTCTAATATGAGAGACTCCTTTTAGGAAGGTTTCGCATACACTATGTGAGATCAAAGAAGAATTCCCAAAATTATTATGGAAGTTTGAAATAGCAGCTAGGTGGAATTGTATAGTAGGAGCTGCAGCACCGCCCTCAAAGAAATTTGACAAATAATGTAGTACTACAGTAACTGGGACAGAGTACGGATCTAGTTTTCTCTGCTTAGACCAAATTGAAAATCTCTTCCATTTGTCAAGATAAAGTTTCCTAGTGGATGGTTTGTGTGAAGCCAGAATAATATCACATACTGGGGAGGAAAGGCTGTTCTGCCTGGCAATCAGCTTAAGTAAAGAAACCAAGGTGTCAGCTTGAGACTGGTTAAATTTGGGTGACTCAATCTGCTGGGTAAGAAATTAGGTCTGGAGTTGGATCCAGAATCCACGGTCGGCATAGTAAGTGAGGCCGGAGAAAGGGGAACCATACTTGGGGCTAATAAGGAGCTATGGATCACTTTGCTTTTCAACTAAAGAGCTTTCTTCAAAAATTGAGGAATCAAGAGGGATGGGGAGGGTAAGCATATAGACATCCCGTGGGCCAATCATGGGTAAGAGCACCCCTTGGGAACTCACCCTGCAGAGGGATTAGGGCAAAGTAGTCTCTGCATTTGTGGTTTGAAGGGGAGGTGAAAAGGTCGCAGCAAGGCTGGCCCCAACGGTATAAAATCTTCGTCGCTATGGACGGATTGAGGGACCACTCGTGAGGCAGGAGAATACATCTGTTCAGCTTGTCTGCAATCACGTTGGAATCCCCAGGAATATGCATTGCTAACAGAAAGCAGTTGGAAGCTATCGCCCATTGCCAAATTCTCATGGCCTCTCGACATAAGGGGTAGGACTTTGCTCCTCCTTGCTTGTTGATGCACCAGACTACTAACATGTTGTCTGATTGGATGGCAATTGTCCTGGAAATAAGACCAGACTGGAATGCTTGCAATGCTAAAAGCAATGCCCTCAGTTCTAGGACACTGATATGCAGATTGGCCTCCATTGTGAACAAAGTGCCTTGGACGGTCATTCCCTAAAAATGCCCCCCCCCCACCCTATCAGGGAAGAATCCATAGTCACAGTGGCTTTGGGCTGAGGAGGATAGAAGGGGCAGCCTTCAAAGCTCTGTTTCTGGCCTCATTCATCAAAGTAGATCCCGTTTGAAATGATTGGTTATCTGAACCCGAAAGGACAAAGGGTGCTGATTCGGGTACCATTCAGATAATAGAAGCAATTGAAGGAATCTTTTGCAAGAGGCACCATTGGTACAGAAGCTGCCACAGAACCTAGGAGCTGGAGGACCTCTCGTGCTGAGACTTTGTGTTTTACAGACTAACCACCCCGGAGTTGAAGCCTCAATCTTTTGTAATCTGTGGTCCAGGAGAGAGACTAATAGAAGTGGTTGTTGAATACTGCTCCTATGAACTCTATGGACTGGGTCGGCATCAGGCTGGATCTCTCCCAATTTACTGAAATTCCCAAAGGTTTTGCCAAGGAATGAGTGTAGTTCAGGGCCGTTATCAGTAGATGCTTTGTGGGGGCGGTAAGGAGACAATCGTCTAAGTATGGAAACACCCAGAATCCTTGCAGTCTCAAGTGAGCTATTACTACTGCCATGCACTTGATGAACACTCTGGGGGCTGTAGAGTGTTCAAAAGGCAGAGCACGGAATTGGTAGTGATTGGCTCCCTCCTGGAGAGTTTGTCCATTTTGATGTGGTAATACATATCCCGAAGGTCCATGGAGCACATTCAATTGCCCTTCCGAAAAAGGGGAGAATGGACTGAACAGTGACCATCCGAACTTGCTGATATCCAAAATCGGTCTCCAGTCCCCTGTCTTTTTTGGCACCAAAAAGAATCTCTAGTAGAATCCGGATCCGCACTGGTCTGGTGGGGCTGCTTCGATGACTCTGATACAGCTTTTTTTATCTCTAGAGCTGCTTCTTCCCTTTGACTGGGCAGAATGTCGGGAATCACTCTGGGTGGTTTTGGGTAAAAGTCAAAAGGGATGTGGGTAGCCTCTGGCTATTATCTTCTGCACCCTAGAGTCAGTGGTCATCGATTGCCAGGCAGCGTTGTGTCCCCAGACTGCTATGAGAGGAAAGCAACCGGGCCGCTCTTCAGGAGCGCTGGTAGGGCTCTCCAGAGAAAGAATCTCTGGGTCCTGGATTACACGGGTCCTCTCTGCCTTGGTAGGGGCTTCTTCCAGAAGAGTTACTTCCTCTGCTCCTAGAGTGAACTCACCATGTATGTCACAAAAAGTACCCTGAGGCTTCTTGTGCCACAACTTTCCACTCCTCTGATTACTGAAGGAACCCTGGGTGGGGGGGTGGAAAAGTGTACACCTACAGAAGACAGGGTCTTACCGTCCTTCTCACACCTGGCTAGTGTGTCCCTCACTTTAGCACCGAACAGAGAAGATGCTTCAACTGCAGCGTTTGGGAAGGAAGACAAAGGGGTCCACGAAATCACAAAGGCGCATCCAGGTGTGGCATCTCATAACTACGCCCGAATCCACAGCTCTTGCCGCCCCTTCGGCTGCATGGGATATTAACCTCATGGACAAGTTCAAAATGGATTTCAGGGTTGCAAGCTGCGAGGCAACTTTGTCAGATACCTGTCTTGATAAAGTACCAGATAGTTTGGAGATGCAGTCTCTGTGGAGTCTTGTAAAATGTGCCAAATACTTCAAGGACCATATGGCAAAGGTCAGTGAAGCAAAGACTCTCTTCCCTAATCTGTCCACCGCCTGGGACTCCCTGTTAGGCAGGTGGAGAATCTGGCTCTCCTTGGCAAGCTCCTTCTTTGTGGCTGCCACCACCACCATAGCATCTACTGGTAAACCTTTAGACCAATGTGGGCTCTCCTCACTCGGGGATAGAATTTTATCTCGTCTCCATGGGATTGGCTTAACACAGTCAGGATTCTTCCAGGCACGATCCATCATGAGAGCTGGAATAGCTCGTCTGCAGGTGGGGTCACCCAAGAGGTAGAGGTAGAAAGGCCTGCAGGAAGACTTGGAGTAAGGGTAGTTGGGCTTCCAGTCACCCCTCTGTTTCAACATTTCAAGGATGTCTTCAAAGGAGACATCTTCAGGGGGTGACTATGGGGACCCTTCACCTTCTTCATAATCTGTATCCTCTGTAAGAGACTCCTTGGGAAGTCTACATGCTTCCTCTCTTGCACAACTTCCGCGGCACCTCTTCGGTGTTACCTTCTGAGGACTCTGAATAAAGGGCACCCTGCAGTAGGGTTTCTTGCATCTCTCGTGCCCAATGTCCCAAACCAGTGGCTTGTGTCAGCTGCAGCTCAGGGTGAGGGGACACCTTGGATTCAGACATCATCAGTTTGCTTCCAGAAGCAAGACCCCCTCTCCATCGCCCGGAAAGCAGGCAGGCCCAAAGAGGGATGGGAGCCCAGAACAGAGAAAGACAACCTCGGAACTGGGGTCTCACACTGCTCCATCGAACCCACTCCCGAGAGAGGAGCCTCAAGAAGGATCAGTGCCAACAGAACTCCTGGTTCCACAAATGGAACCGTAGAGACTAAGGACCGTACTCTGCACTGAAGCGCCTGTGGCCCAACCCTGAACCTAAGGAAGACCTGGCTCCAAAGGAACCGAAGGCCAAAGGGTTGGTTCTTGGGCCACAGTGAGGTCCACTAATGGCACCATAGTGGGTACCGAAAGAGGAGTCCGAGTCGTAGGCTCTGAAACCTGCAAGGAGGTCAAAGGAGGAGATTAGAGTCTGTGGAGAAACACTCCCAAATCAGACAGGTGGATGGGTCTTAGAGGGTTGTAGGAACCCCCCTGGCTGTCAGCAGCTGGTCCACAAGGCACACATCAAGCTCAGAAAGGCTCCTGGTGGATCTAGTGGATATCCCCAATGGGACCTCTGGCTGCTCAAGAAAGGGGCAATACATCTGTCTCAGAAAGGGGTCCACTGACTGGGACTATTGGGTCCGTGTTGTGTTGTTTAATGGCACTGCCGTCTCAAGTTTGGAGACCGAGAGTAATGGAACATCTACAGGAGTCATGGGTACCGCAGATAAACTTGGTGCCATAATTGGCACTCTGTAATGAAATGGGTGTGGAAGTAGTTATTGGAGACCCAGCCAAAATCGGGGTCGCAGTCATGGGTGCCAAAGACATGCTCGGTGCTGTAGCACTCTGTACCGAAGAGGATGCAGTAATTTGGAAATAGAAGGAGTCATAGACAATACTGGTGCCATAACCGGTGCCAAAGGCATACTGATAGTTGACGGAACTCAGGTCAGTGTAGGGACTGGCTTCGGCTCAGATAACACTTTAGGCATTTTTGGTTTAGGTGGCTTGTCCAAATCACCAGAAAGCGAAGAAGGTACAGAATGAGGTCTTTTCTTTCTTAGGAGGGGGGAAAGCCCTCTGATGCAGAAAGAGACTCTGAAAAGGGCATCTTAAGGAGGCCCTTCATAATTAGCTCGTTTTTCTGTTCAAAGTACGGGCACTAAACCCTTTACAAACAGAACACGGAGGCTGCACTGAAAGATGGGGCACCCCAAACAATGCATTCAGTCCTCATGAGCATCACCATTTGGCATTTTTCTACTACATTTCAGACATTGCTTAAAGCCTAAAGTGCCTTTCTTTTCAGACAAATTCGGACACACACAATAAACTAAAGAGGAGATTATATACATATAGATATAGTTTTTTTTTGGTTTAGGAAAGGAGAAAAATACCAGCAATGGTATTCAAGAACTACCACAAGGGTAAGGAGAAAGGCCATACCACCAATGGTGCTAAGGTTACCGAAAGGTAATTATGAAAAGGGAGTAAATCGGAAGGGTAAAGGCTAGCGACAAAGTTAAACAAAAACAAGAAAAAGTACAAGAAAACTATCAAAGTATAAAATGTCAAAAAATGTTCAACTTCACTGAGGGCTGGCTTGAACGTGGGTTTACGGCTATGCAGCAAACGAGATCTGGGGTAACAGGGAGAAGGGTACTATGGGTAAAAGCTTAGCTTGAGAGTTTTTGGCTGGCGCAAGCTTGGTACAAGGCCATCTCGGTTCTAAGGATTAAACCAACTTTCCATCAGTGATGAATGAATCAAGATTATCATCATCAGACATTTGTTTTGGGAAATGATCATGTGACCATGAGATCTTAGCTTTAACAACCTATGAAGAGGAAGGGAGGCCACATAGGATAATATATTTAATCTTGCTCCAATGATCTCCAGATGCTGTATGGGACTCAACTGTGACTTTTTTTGTTGACTGAAATGCCTAGTAATTCGGCAACATCTAGAACAACAAAGTCTATGGCGTAGAGCAGTAGATGCCTCGAGAGGGCAGTGAGGAGCCAGTTGTCCAGATATGGAAACACCTGGAATACCTGTAGTCTCAAATGAGCTGCTATGACTGCCATGCATTTGAACACCCTGGGGGGCTGTGGTGAGACCGAAGGTCCAGCGCTCGGCATTAACGACTGGCTCCTAGCCGGAAATGGAGATCTTCTGGAGTGCTTGTCCATCTTTATGTGGCAATACGTCTCCTGAAGATCTATAGAGCACATCCTATCATCCTTCTCTAGAAAAGGAAGGAAAGACTGAACACCATGACCATCCAGAATTGTGTGCTGCACAAATTTGTTCAACATGCTGAAATCCAAGACTGGCCTCCAGTCGCGTCTTTTTTGCACTAAAAGGAATCTTGAGTAGAATCCGGATCCTATTTTTTTTGTCTGGCGGGACTACTTGGATGACTTTTTTGAAGCAGCTTTTGAATCTCTACTGCTGCTAGATCCCTCTGACTGGGTGGGATATTGGGCCTCTGGTTCAGGAGCGCCGATAGGGCTTGTCCAGAAAAGGAAGATCTGTAGCCCTGGTTATGTGGACCCCCTCTGTCACGGGAGGGGCATCTTCCAGAAGAGTTTTCGCCTCTACCCCAGGGGGAATACTCACCATGTGTGTCTTAAAAAGGCCCTTGGGTCTTCTTGAACCACATTTTTCCACTCCTCTGATTCCTGGAGTAAGGTCATTGTGGAGTGGAAAAATGAAAACCCACAGCAGAAAGAGTCTTTCAGTCCTTTTCTAACCTGGCTAGTGTGTGTCTAACCTTTGGGCCAAATGATGAACTACCGTCAACAGGACCGTTGATAAAGGAAGACTTAAAGAGCTCCATGAAATCACACAAGTGCATCCAGGCGCGATGCCTAATAGCAACACCTGTACACGCTGCTCTAGATGTTCCTTTGGCTGTATGAACAATAAGCCACATGGACAAATTATAGACTCCAGGGTGGTAAGCTGAGAGGCAACCTTATCTCGAACTTCATCAGATACTGCTCCTGCAAGGGTGTCTGAAAGCTCAGTTATCAGATCCCTTTGGAGTCTAGTAAAGTGTGCCATGAAGTTCAAGGGCTGAATAGCAAAGGTCGCTGAAGCTAAGACCTGTTTCCCAAATCTGTCCATTGGACTCTTGGTTAGGAGGATGGACAGTTGAACTCCGCACAGAGTTCCTTTTTGGTGGTCACCGCCACAACCATGGCATCCACTGCTAGACCCTTAGACCAGTGGGGCTGATCTTCTGGGGCTGAAAGCATCTTATTCGGTCTCTGAGGGAATAGGCTCTATGGGGTCAGGAGCCTTTCATGGTCATTGATCAATCAATTTAACTGGGTGATCAAGCAGGCAGGGCCACCCAAGGAGTAGATTGGTGGACATGAAAAGCTTGCAAGAACAGATTCCTTGGAGTTTGGGTTTGAGGGCTTCCAATAACCCCTCCGTTTTAATATTTCCAGGATGTCTCCAAAGGAGACATCTTCTGGGGTTGACCATGGGGACTCCTCCCCTTTATCGTAATCTGTCTCTTCATTGACTAAATTCTTCTGGAGAATCTAGGTGCCTCCTCTTTTTTTTATGAGGTGGCTCCTCGGGGGACGTTCTGAGGAGGATTCTGAAGGGGGACCCTGAACTGGTGCATCCTGCACTCTTGTGCCCACTGTCCAGACGTAGCAGATTGTGACAACTGTGAACCAGAGGAAATGAAAATATGGCACTCTAGACGGGGATGGAACCAGCTGGGAGCCTGCCGAAGCCAAAGCTCTCTCCATGATCTGGAAGGCAGGCCCATCCGAAGAGGGATGGGAGCCAAAAACTGAGAGACAACCTTGGAACCAGGGTCACACCCCACTCAGACAAGCCGCCACCCAGAGTAGGAGCAGAGAGAGGGCTCGAAACAGCCTTGGCCCCGAGAGCCATAGACAGCACAGTGGAAACAACTAGAACTAGTCTAAGGATCTTGGAACAGACACCAAACTTCGGTCCTGGATGTGCGATGGATCCAAAGGAGCTGAAGACCACAGAGTCTACTCCAGCACAGAGATGAGGTCCACCATCGGCCCTGAGGTAGATGGCACCGGAAAAGTTGAAGCAGGGGGCACCAAATCCAGAAAGGAGGTTGAATGAAGATGAGCTAAAGGAGTCCTTGGAGAGTAAACCTTGACTACGGGTGGGAGAGAGGTTTGTCAAGGTGCAGGAAGGCATTTAGCTGCTAAAATCTGGTCCAGCAATCTGACTATGTCCAATTCTGAGAGAATCCTAGAGGAGTAGATTCATAATCCTTAAGGGGATTCAGGCTTGTCCAGAAATGGGCTTGGCTGCTGACCCAAAATGGGTCTACCGAAGGGGAATATCTAGTCCTGGGTAAAATTAGTGGATCGACCTTCAGCACCATGGGCTGTTGCATGGAAGGGGAAGGTGGAACCAAATGAGAGGATGAAACTATTGTCTGTAGCAAAGTGGTTAGATTCATTTCAGTACTGGACGGCACTGATGTGGATTGTGTTGTCTTCGGTGCCAGAGGTGGTGATATTGCCACTTTCGGTACCTTGGCTTTCAGTTCCAAATAAACTGTCGGGGCCTGTGGTTTTTCAGATTTTGTTTCATGTACCATAGGGGAGGTCGGCACAGAGTGGCTCTTTCTTTATTTCAAGCTTTGGAGATTTTGAAGTCTCTGGCTTAGACAAGGTTTCACCAAAAGGACACAAACATTTTAAGATTAGTTTATTGCACCTCTCTGCTAGAGTCTGGGCGCTAAAGCCCTGACAAATATTCCAAGATATGTCCAAGTGAGATGTGCATGCAGGAAAGATGCCCATCAGTCCTGACACTGCTTAAAACCAGATGTCCCCTTTTGTTTCTCTGGCATGTCAATGAATAGTCTAGTTAGTCACACACACAAGACACTCATCCAGAAAAAGGAAGGACAGGAAAAGTTACTGAATGTTGGTGTTGGGTGGGGGTGTGTGTGTGTGTGTGTGTGTGTGTGTGTGTGTGTGTGTGTGTGTGTGTGTGTGTGTGTGTGTGTGTGTGTGTGTATAACCCAATGGGTAAAGGGATGAAAGACCAAGCGGATACAAACAGTGGTATCAAAGACTACCAGCAATAAGGGAAGAGGTCTGTTATGAACTACAGTAATAAGAGTTACTGTAACGGTAAAAAGGGGTGGGTAGAAATAATCAAAAAAGTACAGTTTTGTACCTACCATAAACGTAGATGTTAGAGTGTCTTCACTGCTGCAGTCATTACACTTGGGTTATCCTGCTGTCAGGCAGGCCCCGCAGTCGGCCTGAGTTCCAAAGTCTTGGTCCGGCGTCGGTTGCTGTCGCTTCTTCCCTGACGTCAGTGCGCCAGAGGTATACAAGATGCAGCAGACGCCATTTTCTTCAGTTTTTCTTGCCCCAGATGCCAAGTGCCCCCAAAAATGGTAGGCAATACATACTGCTAATAAAACATACAAAAAAGGTAGAAATAAAACCTTCAGTAACCAGCAAATACACCACATATGTAGTATAGGTTGAGAAGTATAGGCAAGTCCCAGGTAAGAAAGAGGGGATGGCGGGTGGGTAACCTGGACTGCAGCAGTGAAGACACTAACATCTACATTTATGGTAGGTACAAAAATGTACCATGTTCATAGTGTTTCACTGCTGCAGTCATTACACTTGGGTTGAATCCCAAAGCTGAGTTAGGGTGGCTGGTTCTATAGAGGATTTGGTGTGGCTATGGGGCCCTGCGGCACTGCAGTGGCAAAGTCAGCTCTGGATCTTGAATAAAGAGGCAAATGGTAATGTTTGGTAAAGGTGTGCACTGAACTCCAAGTTGCAGCTTCCAAGATATCTTTGGTAGGTACTCCCCTAAGGAAGGCAGTAGAAGTGGCAGTTGCCCTGGTGGAATGTGGTCTAATGTTACTAGGTACAGGTTTCCCATATTGTGTGTAGCATAACTGGATACAGTGTCCTATCCACTTTGAAATGGTCTGCTTTGAAATAGCCTTTCCCTGTGATCCTGCAGCATATGCTACAAACAATTGCTCAGTTTTTCCGAAAGCTTTTGTTTTTTCAAAGTAGAAACGTAATTGTCTCTATGTCCAAGGAATGCAGAAGTCTCTCCCCTTTATTCTGGGGATTTGGATAAAAGGTTGGCAAGTGAATAGTTTGGTTAAGAGCCACACTGGATACCACCTTAGGCATAAAGGAAGAGTTTGTTCATAAAGAAACCCTGTCTTGATGAAAAATGATGAAGGGGTCCACTGCCATTAGTGCCTGTAACTCAGACTTTTCGTGCTGAGGTTATTGCCAGAAGCAGAGCTGTTTTCCATGATACATATTTTAATTCTGCTGAATTGGCTGGCTCAAAAGGAGGTAAAGTGAGTTTTTCCAAGACAAAATTGAGGTCCCAAGCAGGTGTTGTTGCTCTCCGGGGCAGTCTTATGTTTTTAGCCCCTCTGAGGTACTGCTTTAGCAATGGATGAGAGAAAATAGGAGGATCTGTGTTGCAATGAGCAAAGATGGCAGAGGCGTGGATCTTAATGGATGAGCAGGATAGTCCTTTGTCCAGCATCTTAGTTAAGTATTGTAGTATCTGAGGAATGTTTGGGACAAGAGGGTCAAAGTCTTGAGCCTGATACCAGGCACAGAATCTCTTCCACTTTTCTGAATAAGATTTCCTGGTGCTAGGCCTCCTGGCCTCCAAAATGACATCCATAACAGCTTTAGAGAGAGATGTTGTCTGACTAATGAATCTGCCATGCAGGCAGGTTTAAGGTTTTGAGCTGACTGTGCAGGATCTGATTGTTTTGTTGCGTCAGAAGGTGTGGAAGTTGAGGTAAAATCCATGGTGGTCCTTGAGCTAAGTTCTTTAAGATTGGGTACCAGTGCTGGTGTGGCCAGTCTGGAGCAATCAGGATCATCTGTGGTTTTTCTTGTCTGGCTTTTAGGAGTACCTTTGAAAGGAGAGGCAGTGGTGGGAAGGCATAAAAGTACAGTTTTGTACCTACCATAAATGTAGATGTTCGAGGATCCACATTGCTGCAGTCCTAACTATTGGGTAGTCCGCTGTCCAGTCGGCCCGAATACCAAAGTATATGGCTGACGTCGGTCAGGGCGCATTAGACTGACGTCAGTACGTCAGGGTACTAATGCGCATGACCGACGTCATATCCTCAGTCTTTTCTTGCCCCAGATGTCAGAAGACCCTAAAAAGACAAGGCCAAAACCAAAAACTCCAAACATACCTGCACCAAAAATATGTACAATAAATACAAAATTACCAGAATATAACCTCACCTACACAACCACCCCTAAACACAGAGGGGAAGGAGGGAGGGTAAATTGGACTGCAGCAATGTGGATCCTCGAACATCTACATTTATGGTAGGTACAAAACTGTACTATGTTCTTCATTCCACATTGCTGCAGTCCTAACTATTGGGTAGAATCCCAAAGCAGAGGTAAGGGAGGCTGGCAAATCATAAAGAAGCAGGAGCTGACAACATGCCTTGCAAAATAGCTGTGGCAAAACCAGCCCTAGACAGAGTAGAGAGGAAGGTGATAATGCTTAGAGAAAGTATGCACTGAACTCCAAGTAGCTGCCTCCAAAATATCCTTAGTTGCCACCCCCCTTAGAAATGCTGTTGAAGTGGCAGTAGCCCTAGTGGAATGAGGCCTAATCCCAGCTGGAATCTCCTTGCCATGATGGGAATAACAAAATGCAATGCAAAACCCAATCCACCTAGAAATAGTTTGTTTTGACACAGGCTTGCCCTGAACTCAAAGCAAAAGAAACAAACAACTGCTGAGACTGCCTAAAATCCTTAGTCCTGCTTAAATAATAACGCAATTGCCTGTGTACATCTAAAGTGTGCAAAATCTTTTCCCCTTTATTTTGGGGGTCAGCATAAAAAGTAGGCAAATGAATAGTTTGGTTTAAAGCCACACTAGAAACCACCTTAGGCATAAAGGAAGGATTAGTACGTAATGATACCCTATCCTTATGAAAAATCAAAAAAGGCTCTACCGCCATAAGGGCCTGCAATTCAGAAACCCTTCTTGCAGAAGTAATGGCCAACAAAAAAGCAGTCTTCCATGACAAGTATTTCAATTCAGCAGTAGCCGCAGGCTCAAAAGGTTGTAGAGTAAGTTTCTCCAACACAAAATTGAGATCCCAAGCAGGAGTAGGAGCTCTATGTGGGGGTCTTATATTCTTTGCCCCTCTAAGAAATTGCTTGAACAAAGGATGCGAAAACAATGGTGGGTCACAATCATAGTGAGCTGAAATTGCTGCAGCATGAATCTTAACGGAAGAGAAAGACAAACCCTTGTCCAATAACTCAGTAAGATATTGAAGAGCCACACTCAAATTAGGCTCAGAAATCTCCAAATTGTTTGCTGCACTCCAAAATAAAAACCTCTTCCATTTTTCTGCGTACACTTTCCTTGTACTAGGTCTTCTGGCTTCCATAATCACATTTAAAACTTGTTGAGGAAGTTGAGACCTGCTGTGTTTCAAAACAGAATATGCCAGGCTGTTAGATGAAGAGAGTGAAGCTTGACATTGAGCAGGTGACCGTCCCTCTGAGACAACAGGTGTGGAATCAAAGGTAAAGGCCATGGAGGCTTCCTTACCAGACTCCTCAGTAATGGGTACCAGTGTTGCAGAGGCCAATCTGGAGCTATTAAAATCATCCTTGGCTTGTCTTGTCTGACCTTTAGGAGCACCTTTGGGAGAAGAGGCAGAGGTGGAAAGGCATACACATGAAGATTTTTCCAACTGAAAGACAGAGCATCCACCTTCCAAGCCGTGTGATGAAACCCCTTTGTGCAAAACTTTGGCAGCTGGTGGTTTAGTGGAGAAGCGAACAGATCTATGTCTGGAGTTCCCCATGACACTGTCAATTTTTGAAATACATGAAGATCCAGTTTCCACTCGTGGGGATCCATGAGTTGTCTGCTTAACACATCTGCTAAGGAGTTCTGTGCTCCCGGCAGAAACCTTGCCTGAAGAGTTAGTTGCAAGCTGAGCGCAGTCTCCCATAAAATCATTGCTTGCCTGCACAGAGTAAGAATGTGTTCCCCTTGTTTGTTGATGTACCACATGACAGTTGTGTTGTCTGTTAGAATCAACACCTGCCCTGGAAGAAGTAACTCCTTGAAAGCCATTAATGCAAACTGGACTGCTAACATCTCTTTCATGTTGATATGTAGATGCTGTAGTCTGGCAGGCCACTTGTCTTGTATCCACTTTCCATTTAGATGAGCTCCCCAAGCAATGTCTGAGGCATCTGTCGTTAGAATCTGACTCGCCTCTGGCCGGGTCACAGAGAGTCCCTTGTTTAGGTGACATTCCTGAGCCCACCACAAAAATTCCTTTTGAATGCAAGGTATTATTTGAATGACAGTGTCCAAATCCTGGCAGTGCTGTGTCCATACATTTTTGAGATACCATTGCAGCTTCCTCATATGCAGTTTGGCATTGGGAAGCACCAGAATACAAGATGCCATGAACCCTAAGGCTTGAAGGACTGTCCTTGCAGTCAGCCCGGACTGAAGAGATAGGTGATGGAAGTAACTGGATAGATTCTTTTGTTTGTCCGGGGTTAAAAAGGCCATCTGGGCTGCTGTATTCAGTCTCACACCCAGAAAGCACATGTCTTGAGAGGGTACTAGACTGGACTTTATTTCGTTCACAGAATACCCTAGGCATCTTAGCACTGCTATCACAAATTCCAAATGCTGTAAAAGGTCTTCCTTTCCTTGAGCCAGAATCAGGCAGTCGTCCAAGTAAGGATAGATTTGAATTCCTTTTAACCTGAAGTAAGCTATCACTGGAGCCAGAACCTTTGTGAATACTCTGGGCGCAGTAGATAAGCCAAAGGGCAATGCAGAGAACTGATAATGAGAATTTCCAGCTCGAAACGCAGATACTTCCTGCAACTTAGTCTGATAGGCACATGAAGGTAAGCTTCCTTGAGATCTAAAGTTACCATCCAGTGATCTTTGCCCAGCAGAGGTAAAAGCTGTTGTAACGTCAACATTTTGAACTTGGGAATGTCCAGATAAGTGTTGAGGATAGATAAATCCAAAATTGGTCTCCACGTGTTCCCCTTCTTGGTACTAGGAACAGGCGAGAATAAAATCCTAGGCCCCTTTCTGGCACAGGAACTGGCTGAATGGCCCCTATTTGGAGCAACAGAGAAATTTGCTTGTGAGCCTCTTTTCTTTGTAGAGGAGGAATGTCTGGCATGCCTTTGAAAGGAGGCAAGGTATGGAAATAAAACCTGTAACCGTGGTGAATGATATCCAAAACCCATCTGTCTTGGGTAATTAAATCCCAATTTTCTTTGAAAAGAGCCAGCCTTCCTCCCAAAGGTGCTGCCAGGCGAGAATGTACTGGCAGCTGAAAAGGTAGGTCATTGGGTCTGTTTACGAAAGGACTGACCCCTGCCCTCACCAGAAGACTGAGCAGGTGAACTCCCTGTTCTAGGCCTAAAAGAACCTTGTGCTCTGCCCCTACCACGTCTAGACCTACCCCTAGACTGGGAATCATAAGCAGGATATGTCCATCCCTTAGTAGGCCAATTTCTACTAAATTTCGGAGGCTGAACCTGCAAAAAATCCTTAACAGTTTGCATAGACTTAGCCTTGTCCTCCATTTTCTTTAAAACTGCTTCCACAGGCGAACCAAACAACACATCAGACTGTAAAGGAGCATCCAAAATCCTTGTTTTAACATGCTCAGCTAAATTCTGATCTCTCAACCAGGCGTGCCTACGAAGAACAGAACCAGTGGCAGCCACCCTCGAGGAGGCCTGCACAGCATCAAAACCACACTGCAAGGAATGTTTACCCACCTGTTCAGACACATGAACTAAATCCTGCAACTCTTTACACTCAATACCTTCTGCCAGAGCATCCACCTTAGATTTCAATTGTGAAAGGAGATAATTCTGATATTTTAACATGTGAAACTGACAATTCAACGCCCTCATGGCTAAAGTGGAAGAAGTATACACTTTCTTTCCCCATCTATCCAAAGCCCTTGCCTCTTTATCAAGGAGGAACAGGATTTTTAACAACAGAGGCCTTCACACCTTTAGGCCCCTGAGAGACAGTTTCCGGGTCTGCCCTAGGACTCTTAAAAAGATACTTATGAGCTTCAGGCACCCTATAGTACCTATCCGGTTTAACAGGGGCAGGAGGCAAAGAATCAGGATTCAGGGAAGCCTCTGCAAAAACATCCTCCACCACATTCAGAACCGGAGGTATAGCTAAAGGCCTATGCTGGGGTAAAAACAAGAATTCCCTAAGCCTCTTCCTGGAATCAGAGAAATCTTGGCCTTCCCATTTAAAATGCTCCCTCATGGAATGCAGAGTCTCTGAAAAGGAAAAATCCTCAGGAGGAGAAGCTGAAGGAGTAGAATCATCCACATCCGAATCAGAATAAGGAGGATACTCCTGCAAATCTTCAGCCGAAGACTCAGAAGCCTCCGAACATTGCTCAAAACTCTCAAACTCAGGGTCCACCCTAGGCCTCTTATCAGGAGGGGGCATAGAACCTCTAATCAGAGTAATCAAATCCTCTGCCATTTTAAGCATATGTTTCTTAGGCAAAGACCCTGAAGCACTAGGAGAAACCCCCACTGAAGCTAAACTTGGCCTGCCTCTCAAAGAAGCCTTGGAAACAGAAGGGGAGGCTCTAACCACCTTAGGAAGAGAGGGAAGAACAGCCACCTGAGAAGCCCCCTCAGCCTGGCCTACTTCCTGAGAGGACACATCCTGTAACAGTAAAGTCTCTCCCTGAGACTCCAAAGAAACTCCTGGCAGAACCTCCAGCTCCACTGAGCCTTCTAAAGAACCGACGTCCGGGACTGTCGGTTCTTCCACTCTAGGCTTTGTTGCTTTGTCCTTGCGCTTTTTGGCCGAAGCGGCGCGGAGCATCCGGCGGCATTTTATAATTACAACGCTTCCCAAAACTAACCTGGCACAGTCTAACCTTCTCTTAATAGTGTGTTTGTTAAATCTAGCACAAGAGCGGCATCCAACAACGTCGTGCTCAGGCCCTAAACAAGGTATACACAAAGTATGGTAATCCCTATGAGGTATCTGTTTCCCACAAGAAATACAGTTATTCACTTTTTCTGACATCCGGTTAAATACTGAGGCAAGAAAAACCAAAATATTCCCCAACGGGGTACTTAGCCAACTTTGATTCAGTCTGAAACTCTGACTTCAGAAACTTTCAGAACGCCAACCTGCACTCGCAAAATTGCTTCTGCATCGGACCATGCGGCAAAAAAGACTGAGGATATGACGTCGGTCATGCGCATTAGTACCCTGACGTACTGACGTCAGTCTAATGCGCCCTGACCGACGTCAGCCATATACTTTGGTATTCGGGCCGACTGGACAGCGGACTACCCAATAGTTAGGACTGCAGCAATGTGGAATGAAGAACATCTTTTTGGTTTTTCCAGCTGAACGAAATTGCATCCACTTTCCATGCTTGTGTGTGATAAGTCCTTGTGCAGAATTTTTGTAGTTGGCAATTCAGTGTGGAGGCAAAAAGATCCATGTCTGGACACCCCCATTTTTGCGTTATCATGCTGAAGACGTGTGGAATTAGTTTCCACTTGTGAGGATCCACAATGTTTCTGCTCAAGTCTTCTGCCAGAGTATTTTTCTCTCCTGGCAAGAATTGTGCTTGCAGATGAACTTGATAAGTTAGAGCTGTGTTTCACAAGGTCATGGCTTGTCTGCATAGGAGGTAAGAATGAGTGCCCCCTTGCTTATGTACCACATTACTGTGGTGTTGTCCGTCTTTAATAATAATTGTCTTGGATGCAGAAGGTCCTTGAAAGCTGTAAGGGCATTTTGTACAGCCAACATCTCTTTTTGATTGATGTGAAGATGCATTTGGTCTGTGGTCCCACTTGTCCTGAATGCATTTTCCTGTCATGTGTGCTCCCCAGGCATAATCCAAAGCATCTGTTAACGTCTGCCTGGCTGTGGGTAGAGTGAAAGGCTGACCCTTGTTGAGGTGACATGCTTGTGCCCACCATTGAAACTCCTGTTGTAGGCAGGGAATTAATGGTATTACTGTTTCCAAACTGTGAGAGGGCAGAGTCCAAACACTTTTTAGGTACCATTGTAATTTCCTCATATGCAGTCTGGCATATGGAATTAGTAGTATGCAGGATGCCATGAATCCCAAGGCCTGCAGAATTTTTCTTGCAGGGAGTTGGGACTTTGTTGCCATTAATTGAAAATACTCAGTCAGTTGTCCTTGTTTGTCTGGCGTGAGATAAGCCATCTGGGCCGTTGTATTTAAGCTGGCACCCAGGAATATTATCTCTTGTGAGGGCACTAGTTTTGACTTCTTTTCGTTTACTGTGTACCCTAGGAAAATTAGCAAACTTTTTACAAATGCCAGATGCTTTAGAAGAATGTCCTTGCTCTTTGCTTGAATAAGGCGGTCGTCCAGGTATGGATATATTTGAATTCCCTTTTGTCTGCAAAATGCAATTACTGGTGCCAGGCACTTTGGCTTATCTACTGCGCCCATGGTCTTCACAAAGGGCAGTGCAGAGAATTGGTAGTGCATTGAACCAGCTATAAATCTGAGGTATCTTCTGAAATTTTGTCTGATAGGGACATGCAGGTATGCCTCTGAAGTCCAAAGTAACAAGCCAAGCCTTCTTGCCCAACATGGGAAGTATTTGCTGTAGTGTCAACATTTTGAATTCCGGAACATCCAGGTAAGTATTTAGAGTAGAAAGATCTAATATGGGTCTCCAGGCTTTGTCCTTTCTGGGGACCAGGAAGAGTCTTGAGTAAAATCCTTGCCCTTGTTCTTGCTGTGGTACTGTTTGAATAGCTCTCATGTCCATGAGGGCTGTAATTTGCTTTTGTACCTCTACCCATTGATGTTGTGGCAGGTCTGGCATTCCTTTCAGCCTTGGTAAAGTGAGAAAGTGGAACCTGTAACCTTGAGAGACAATATTCAGAACCCATTTGTCTTGGGTGATTGTTTGCCAATTTTGTGAAGAAAGTGCTAGTTTTCCCCCTAAGGGAGCTGCCAAAAGGGAAGAGCTTGGCATTGGAAGGGGAAGTCATTGGGACTGTTTCCTGTAAGGTTGTGACTGGTCTTCACCTCCTTTTGGGGCTGAAGAACCCCACTGTCTTGGTCTGTAAGAGCCTTGGGGGCTGAGATCTGTCTCTTGGGCATCGGTATCTGCCTCTTTGTGGCCTGTCTGACACTGGAAAGGACCAATTCTTTGTAGGCCAATTTCTGCTAAATCGAGGTGGCTGTAACTGTAAGAAATCCTTCACTGTTTGCATAGATTTTGCCTTATCTTCCATTTTCTTTAATACCTCCTCTGCCTTAACACCAAATAAAATATCCTGCTGTAAAGGAGCATCCAATAATTTTGCCTTGACATAATCTGATAAACTTTGTTCTTTTAACCAAGCATGCCTTCGAATCACAGATCCTGTAACTGCTGCTCTACAAGAAGCCTCTAATGAATCAAAACCACATTGCAAAATGTTTTCCCACTTGTTCAGCTGCATGCAATAAATCCTGCATTTCCTTGTAGTCAGGATGTTCTGCACTGGTACTCATTTTCTGTTTTAATTGAGACATTAAGTGTTGTTGGTATTTAAGCATGTGAAACCGGCAATTTAAAGCCCTCACTGCTAAAGTTGCAGTAGTGTAACCCCCCCCCCCCCCATCTGTCTAATGCTCTAGAATCCCTGTCAGAGGGAACTGGATTTTTAGCCGTGGAAGCCTTTCCCCTTTGGGACCCTGGGAAATAGTTTCTGGGTCAGCAGCAGGGTTTTTATAAAGACATTTGTGAGAGTCAGGGACTCTGTAGTACCTGTCCGGCTTGACTAGAGCAGGGGGATAAAGAATCAGGATTTAAACTGGATTCGGAGAACACATCATCCACAATATCCAACACTGGCAGAATAGCAAGGGGCCTATGCTGAGGCAATAAAAGAAAGTCTCTGAGCCTTTTCTTGGATTCTGAATAATCCTGGCCTTCCCAATGGAAATGCTCCCTCATGGTATGTAAAGTTTCCCCAAAAGAATAATCCTCATGAGGAGACACTGAAGGAATTGATTCTTCAGCATCGGAGTCCTCATACGGTGTAAAGAGTATTCCTGGTATGAAGAGGAATCAAAATATATAGAAATCTGGTCAGAGGAATCCTAGTCTGTATTCTGCCTAGGCCTTTTATCAGGAGGGGGATGGGAACCCCTGATCAGAGTAATTAAGTCTTCAGCCATTTTGAGCATCTGTTTTTTAGGCATGGAGGCCTGTCCAGGTGAATGATGTACTTGTTTCTTTGTCTTTAATGGAGTTTTAGACTTGGCTGTAGTTTTAATGGTTCATAGGTTTATACTAGGCTATCTGCCCTAAGGCATTTATAAGCCTAGCCCAAAGTTTTGTGGCTTACGCCACCCCTTATGTTAAAAAATAAATACTGTGCCCATTAGTTAGTTGTGCCTCTATCCAGCAGTGACACAGAGATGATTCCCGGGGTAAACCTACGATCTCCCATCCACCGGTCAAGATTTCTCTTGAACAGAGCCAGCGAGGTGCTCTGCCTCACATGGACCGGGATTTTATTCCACAGCTTAGGGAGTCTCTGGGTGACAAATCTATCCCTCCAGCATGTCCTATTTATATCCGTGCTAAGGTTTAAGTCACTTGCTCTAGTGGATCTGGTAAATTTGGATTTTTTTGAGGTGGAGCATGTCCATTAATTCCGGGTTGGACATGGCCTTGTATGTCAGGCACAGGTCACCTCTGAGCAGGCGGTATGCGACGGAATAGAGCTGGAGTTTCTTCAGTCTGGCAGCATATGACAGATTTTGGAGTCCCTTTATCCTTTTGGCGAGGAATTTTTGGGGTCTCTCCAACTGCTGCAGGTGTCGGGTGAGATACATCCTGAATGGGGCATTGTACTCTATCATTGGTCTGATAAGTGAAGAGTACAAGGGAACAATGACCTCACTTGATCTGGATGTGAATCCCTTCATGATCAGGTGGGCAATGTAGAAGGTCTTTCTAACCACTTTAGCAATGTGAGTGTCAAAAGAAAGGCCACTGTCAACCTGGGTCCCCAGGTCCCTGATCACCTCTTCTGTGCTTAATGGATTGCCCCCTATATGGTAGCTTGGGGTTGCCTTGTTTTTCCCGAAGGGTATGACTATACATTTTTTGGCATTTAACTTCAGGCCATGGCTCTGGCACCAGCTATCAGTTTCCATGAGACCCCTCTGAAGGATATCTGTGTCCGATGTACATTCCACTATGGCGCCCAGTTTGCAGTCATCTGCAAACTTTGTCAGCCATAGTCCTCCTATGTTTGCCTGTACTTCTGAGAAGTAGACGCCGAACAACAGGGGGCCAAGGACTGAGCCCTGTGGGACACCACTTGTGACCGGCTAGCTGACATGGCACCAGCAACTCTAACCCTGTGGGTTCTGTCCTTTAGCCAGTTTGCAACCCATCTTGTGACATATGGGTTTACATTTAAGCTGGTAAGTTTCTCTGTAATACCAGAGTGGGGTATTGTGTCGAAAGCTTTTGCAAGGGTCAAGGTAGGCTGTATGGACTGCCTTTCCCTCATCAATGGCCTTGGTGATTGTTTCGAAGAAGTCGACCAAGTTCAAAAGGCATGATCTGCCCTTGACAAAACCAAACTGGGTCGGGTCCAATGTCTGCAAGTCCCCTATGTCTTTGTTTATGAGTTCCATTATGATCCTCTCCATAGCTTTGCAGACCAGGCTTGTTAAGCTTATGGGGCGGTAATTACCAGGGTCCGTAGAGGCACCGCCTTTGTGGAGTGGGACCACAGTTGCCGTATGCCATTCCTTGGGCACGCATCCTGTGGTAAGTCTAAGATTAAACAGCTGCCTTGTATGCGGGTTTAGTTCCTCGTTGAGTTAGTGTAGCACACAGCCGGGGACACCATCCGGTCCCATTGATGCTGTGTTTTTAGCTTTAGAGAGAGCAGCTTTCACCTGCGCATTTGAGATGTCTGGGAGGCTACACTCCGCTGGGATAGTTATCTCTCCTTTTGGGGGGGAGAGGGGGGGGTGAAGTTTGAAATGAACCTGACTGCCAGTATGTTGGCAATGCCTGTGGGTTCAGTGATTTTTGTATCATTTTGGACTAATTCTGAGCATATCTGGGAGTTTCCACCCAGGTTTCTAACATAGCTGAAGAAGGCCTTAGGATTGTCTTTTGAATCTATGGCAATTTTTCTCTCGAAGTTGGCCTTGGATGATTTTATGAGTGCTCGTATTTTTTTTACTAATAATGATCAAGGGTGTCTTTTCTTTTATGGAT
This sequence comes from Protopterus annectens, assembly GCF_019279795.1. Lineage (NCBI taxonomy): Eukaryota > Metazoa > Chordata > Ceratodontiformes > Protopteridae > Protopterus > Protopterus annectens. Next base: position 1,059,363,958 of record NC_056746.1, on the reverse strand, counting down.
TTTGCTCTATCATGTAACAGCTTTCTCCTCTTATTGTAAAGTTTGTTTATGGCTGGGGTCCACCAGACTGGACGTTTGCCCTTGGTGGAAAGAGTCTTGGTTTTATTAGGGATTGCCTGATCCATGCAGTCCTGGAGGTGTTCATAGAAGGCATTTGTAAGGGCTTCCGCAGCTTGGGTTGTGGTTTCCACTGGCTCGGGGGCCTTGAAGGATACCACACCAGTCTTGAGTAGTGCGAAGTTTGCTTTAGAGAAGTTCTTCACTGTGGTCTTTTTTGTTTGGGGTGGGGGCGGGATGTGGATTTCCAGTGAGATTAGTTTGTGATCTGATCTCACCAATGAGGGATATACTTCCAGTGTGGAGCATTTTGCGCCCATGTTTGTGATGATGAGATCTAGTATATTTTCTTCTCTTGTGAGAATGGTGACTAGTTGTTCCATGGCATTTGAATTTATGAACTCCAGGAACCTTTGGGCTAGAAAGTTGGGGCTTGAGTAATGTTCCCAGTCTATATTTGGGTAGTTGAAGTCACCCAATATAATGGTGTTTGGAGATACATTTATACCCTCCAGTGTCTTCAGGAAGGCTGTGTGGGGTTCCTGAGTTTGAGAGGGTGGCCTGTAGCATGCTACAAATTGTAGAGCAGTTTTGCCTATAGTTAATTGCACCTGGATGGTTTCCGATGCTTCGTGCGTTGCCGCCAACCTGGAGGTGTGGGTATCCTTGATGAATATGGATACACCCCCTCCTTTTGTGGTGTGGTCTGGGTTTTGGGGCCAGAACGCATGATATGAGGTAAAACCTGATAGTGCCGGGGTGCTCTCAGGAGCCTTGAACCAGGTTTCAGTCACAGCACAGACATCGGTGTTCTCCATACTGAGAAGGGCCTCGAGTGCGTGCATTTTGAGATTTAGACTTCTGGCATTGAGCAGCATTACCCTTAGTTTCTTCCCATTTTTGTTTTCTAGGGTGGTAGGTTTAGAATTTGAGCCTTGCCTAAAAAGGCACTATGGGGGTGGCGAGAGCCTTAGCCAATATCCGGAATCCCAGGGGTGACAGGTGCAAGCCATCCCTTGCGAAGCAGCGTGGCTTGATGGCAAGTTGAGAAGGTCTGAAAACACCCTCAGATGCCGATGCCTGCTCAGCGGCTCCGGACCCATCTGAAGGGTTCGTCTCCGAAGACCCAACACCTCAAGTATCCAGAGGCCTAGGTACCTCCACATGGGAGCCTGTGGCTCTGAGGTAGCGGGTGTTAGGGGCTGTAAAAGCGCCAACCGGCAACTGGCCTAGAAGAGACTGTCAGTTTTGGGCCTCTGATGCCTGTCCTTATCCTTGTCTCAGTGTTTTTTGTGCATTCCGGTAGTCGGTTGTTCCAACGGCATGGTGTAATTAAATCTTCGGCCAAAGTAATGGCGAGCAAAATCAAACCGGCGTTTTATAGTGCGTTTGTTAAATCTAGCACAAAACCGACTAGTGACGTCGTGATCTGGACCTAGGCATGGAATACAGTAAGAATGAAAATCCTTATGAGGTATTTGCTTCCCACAAGACATACAAGTATTAACTTTTACTGACATCGGTCTGAGACAAGAAAAAGTTTCCCCAACGGGGTACTTAGCTTTACTGAAGACTTTGGTTCTGAAGATCGAATTTGAAATCTCAGGAGTCGGCCGACCAACACTTGCGTACTGCTTTTGCTTCGGGCACCGCGCGGCAAGAAAGACTGGAGAAAATGGCGTCGGCTGCATCTTGTATACTCCTGGCGCACTGACGTCAGGGAAGAAGCGACAGCAACCGATGCTGGACCAAGACTTTGGAACTCAGGCTGACTGCGGGCCCGCCTGACGGCATGATAACCCAAGTGTAATGACTGCAGCAGTGAAACACGATCATCAGTCACTCGCATGAAAAACTAGGTAGTGAGACTCTCCAATAAGTAAGGAGAGTCTTAAACCAATATCAAAAAATTATAACATTGACAAATAGAATTTTGAAAGCACTTTGCTGCGTAGAAAATTAGACGCATCAGCCGGTGGTCTCAGCTAACGAGATCTGAGGTAATGGGAAGACGGGCATTAAGGGTAGAGCCTTGGCTCAAGAGTTGTTGGCTGGCACAAGCTGTGTGTAATGGCTGAGTCAGTTCCAGGAGGTCGGAACCGAACCCTTCAGTCAAGAATGAATAAAGATTGACATCAGATTGTGGGTTTTTTTTTTTACTTTTTGGGGAGCTGTAGAAATATTTTAAAGTGCCTTTTTTTTTTTTTTTTTACTGAGAATGTCTGTGGAAAAAATTACTTTTAAATAGTTGTAGTTTTTACTGGCATTTGCTGCATGTCTTCCCCAGGAAAGAGGCACCATTTCAATCTTGACCATGCAACAAACTATGTCCCATGCTCAGACCTCCTTCCAACCACGAAAAGAAAGTTAAAACAGGCTTTGCCACCCCAGCAGGCCAGCAATTTGCCTCAGTCGCAGGTGACACTGCTGTGACCATTTGTTGTACCTCAGACTACTTATCTTTTACCTCGGATCCTTGTAGTGTACCACCTACAGGTACCATGGACCAGGGAAGGTAGCCACATCCTCTGCGGCTGTTGGGGTCCCCTCAGTGGGCAAGAAAGAGAATCTTGTCAGTCCTGAGAGAGGGAAAAAGAAGGACTTCTCTGTTGTGTCAGAATGCTGTGCCCATTCCTGGGGAAGCTGCTGCTGCCGCCATTACTAACAACTGGCCTCATTTCTCCTTTCTCCTGTCAAAAAGAAACAAACTAAGCATATGGCTACTCCTCGCACTTCCTCAGGCAGGAGTAGTTTACTGGGTCTGGCTTAGGATTTCATTCATACCATTGATCTTTTACCTGACACTACTCTACAAAAAGGAAAGAGGGATACCCATTTTCCTTAACATGAAGGGGGACAGTTGTTTTTCTCTTCAGATTTCTGATACAGACTCACTCAGAGGACAGAATTTTTGATAATCCCTGTGGTAGTGTCTCCTTCTCTGAGAATATTGCTAAAATATGCTAGTATTTTCAAGGGGAGAACACCAAGATTTCTCAGACCTTCAGAAAATACTAAGTTGTTAAAGAACCACCTACACTCATTCCTCTTGTTCTATTGGCTTTAGAGGGTGTGAGTTACTACTTATTAATTTTCCTCAGTCAAGTTTTTATACACTATTCCCAAACCTTACCCAGCAGTTATAGCTTTATTGATCCCAGTGCTACTAAAAACTTAGTTAATTCCAATTCTACTCCTTCTGATAAGGATGAGAAAAAGATAGACAAGTTTGGGGGAGGGAGTGTACACTTCAACAAATCTGATTTTCAGAATTTTGAATAGTCAGGCTCAGAAGTTAAAATTTGTTTTGACTAATTCTGAAAGTAATTTATGTTTTATCAGCAGTTTCTTCTTCCGAGGAAAAATCTGCTTTAAATTATTTAGTTTCTTCTGCTGTACAGGTCACTACTCTGTTTAACAATCTGTTAAAACAAAACTCTTAGCTGTGTGTGTATATGACACTGTTGCTGCTTCTTCCACGGTTATGGCTACTGGTATAGTTTTGAGGAGGTTTGCATGGCTGCATTCTCAGAACCTCCAAGATGACATTAAAATATTTCAAAAATTCCCCTTTGGATAGAGATTTAGTTTTTGGCCCCTCTGCTGCAGATGAGATAAAGTGTTACGAAAAGGGTAAGCTGATCCAGGGACAGACATTTCAGGCCTCCTTTTCCAATTTTTCTAAGGGATTCTCCAACTCCTCATCTAGTTGTGACAGAGCAGAACAAATAGTCAAGAAAATACAGGTAAACACACATTTAAGAAATGGTAAAGGGGTTCCTAAAATAACTCTGACCTCCCAAAACCAAGTGCAGTCCAACATGTCTGAATGACTACTCAAGAGACTCAGTAACTCCAGCTCCCACACTGGCCTATTTTTTCTTCCAGAAAGTTTGAATCTCCATTTCTTTCTTTAGCACTGGAAAATTTAAGACAAATGGGTTCTGAAGATCATTCACCAAGTTTACAGATGGCAGTAGGAGGAAATTCCTCCTTTCCAGGGGGTCATTCCTCATCTTCCACATTAGATTATTTTCATTCCAGCAGCTCTTCATCATACGCTGTCCCAGGAGTAACATAACCAGTTCCTTTTTCCCAGGTGGGGAAGGGTTTTTTTTTTTTTTTTTTTTTTTTTTTTTAAGGATGTTCCTAGTGCTTAAGAAAACACCTGGAGGCCACATCTGAATCTTCATTTCCTAAACCTGTTTGTGATGGTCCCCAAATTCAGAACTAAGTCACTTCACAACCTGTTACCTCTTCTTCCTTTTTCAAGTTTACTAGTAACACTAGGCTTAAAAGATTCTCATTACATCCTTATTCACCCAGAAATCAGGCATTTCTTAAGGCTTAGTATGTTTGGATCATACTACCAGTTCTCTGCCTTACCCTCTGGACTACTCGCTGCACCAACAGTGCTCACAAAGTATCTAGCTCCAGTTATAGTTCACTGTAGGCTACAGTGTACTCACATTTTCCATATTTAGATGACTTGCTCATCTTTGTAGAGTCTTTTTTCAAAGTGCCAGGAATCTTTCTCAGATGACAGATCTCATACAACACAAATATAACAGCTTTTCAATAGTATCCTAAAAGCCATAAACCTCACTAGACAACACTATAAATCATTTCAGTAAAACTTTTCCTAGACATTCGAAATAGCTTAGCTCCTCTCAGAATCAAAAAGGACTACATCAAATCACAATCTTTGCCTTACAAAAGTTACTAAACAATTACTACTAATTAGAGATTGAGCTTGGAAAATTTGGCAAAGAACCAAAAATGAACTAGACCAACTAAAATACAAGCAATTATGCAATCAAGGGAAAAAAATTACTGATAATTGACCAGAAAAATTATTTTTGCACAGCAACTAACCTGTCAAACCAACAATCCTAAAATAGTTTGCAAATCTACAGCACTCCTTTCTCCTGGGACATCTCAAACCCCCCTCACCAGCCCCAGATAAAACATCTCAAATATCTGACATATTTAACTCTCACTTCATAGATACCATACAAAAACTTCTTAACCTTTCCTCACCTAACACCAGCTCCAACACCACTGAGGACTTGACCCTGACAGACTCTGGAAATATGAACCCAATTTTTACCACATTTGTGCAACCAACCCTACATAACCACACCTTCAACAACCACTTTTTCTCTTCAATCTGTTCCTAATTCACTCATACAGAAACTTCTTAATCTAAAACCCTGTTCCCTCTCTGATAACCTCCCATCTGAATATCTACAACTAGCCATAGAAGCAATAGCCTACCCAGTCAGTATTCTGATCAACAGGTCCATCTTGGAATTCTACAGCCCCAAACTCTGGAAAGAATCTATTTAAAAAGAAACAAAAGAAAGTCCAATAACGGCTGTATAAATAGTTCTCACTCCATATAAAAACTTTAAAACAGGTTAGCACTTTCACAGAAAGTATTCTGCTTCTTCAGACCATTAAACAGCTAATGAAATTAGATATTTAAAAAAAAAAAAAAAAACAGCTCAACCCAAGTGGCATAAAAGTCACGTCCTCAAAAACTCACAAAGAAATAACATCTCTTAAGCAGCAAAAACATTATGAAAATATATTTAAATATTTGTATTCAGATGGTAATTTTTGAAATCATTGCAGCTGTTAATAGCAGGCACATAACACACAGGGATACCATCTACCCGCCTAACAGTCTCTGCCCTGCCCCCCCCCCCAACACATCAGCGGCCATTACTGCCCAAGAAAACACAGAAACAAGGGAAAACAACTAAGTGACGTATCTACCTAAACAGTAAATGTATGTCTACACGCAACTGCAGTATTTTTAGATAACTGTAGCTTTACTTGTGGCACAATATAGATTCTCTTATGTGGTGCACTTTTTTTTTGTACTAGGCAAGCGCACCCCTGGGAATGACAGCTGCTGTTTCCCCTCTTCTTTTTGGTCTCCCCCCTATTTTTAAATCTTTGCCCTGTAGCTTACCTTACTTTACTATTTCTCCAAATGGGCTCTCAGTGCATGCACTCTGGCATCTAGCTAAAACCCCACTGTGTGTAACTGTTGTTTTCACTGTTAGGACTGGAAACTGCATAGGTTACAGTATGACTTTCCCAAGTGCTATAACAGTAGAACTCACCTCTGGCCACAGTTTAACGGAATTATTTTTCAGCCTCCACCCGCATTACAGATGGGGGGCATGACCCGCTTCACTTTGCGCCCCTACCTCCATTCCCAAACACCCCCATCATCCTCTAAACGTGTACACTATAGAAACTCCACCTCCTAAACTAGGAGGAATCAAATCCCTCTTGCATCACCTGTCCAATTAACCCCTCCCTTAAAACCCAACACACCCCTGTCTCTCCTTATTTCCTACACACCTCTTCTAATGGTTTCTTCTCAATATTGCTCAGCTACATTTTCACCTACAACATCTCCTGTTTACAAAACCTTCCAGCCCTACTACACACACATTCATAATCCTTACACCTTCAATCTCCTACCATCAGTATCTCTCTCTTGTACACATACTGCTCCTGGCTCTCTTACTAATCCTGCTACAACTATACCTCAATAAGCCCTCTATTGCTGTACCTCTCATACCCAACTTCCTACCACATACAACTGAAATATCCACAACTATCTCCTACACACACACTTCCCACAACTAACACTCTCTTACCCTAACCTAATCTCTCCTTTGTATAATATGACTATGTTACAACTCCTCAAACTCGGGTTATTCACATTATCTCCTACCTCCAACTAAACTCAAATTCAAATCCCTCATCCACTGCTACTACGTATCCAAACCATCCCCACTTACAACCCTTCTAACTGATGGGGGCATTCACCCCAATCAAGGCTCTCCCATCCCTACACATCCCACCATTAACCCTCCATGCACTTATCAGCAATTCCCCCCTTCTACCAAGCACCTCAATATCTATTCAAACTTACAAAGTTCACTTAATAAAATTACAGAGCTACACATTTGGATCACCCATTACTTTCACATATCCTAGCCCTATCTGAAACATGGCTAACACCACACATCTCTAACTCAGAAATCCTACCCCCCACAACATGTCCGCCTACATAGCAACATTAAAAAAAAGAGAGAGGAGGAGTAGCTATACTGTACTCTGAGCAACTCAACTCCCCCGCCTGTGCTCTCCCAAACTTCCACCCTGCTGAGCTACTTATTCTAAACTGTCACCTCAACCCACAAAGAAATTTGCTATTGCAGCTAATCTATATTCCACCAGGAAATATTCCTATCCTTGAAATCATTCTTTCATGTATTCCTCTCCAAATCCCCTATGTGACTGTTATCCTAGGAGATGTCAATACTGATTGGCAAAGACTTGACCACCTCTCCAGATCTCAAAATCAATCTCCACGGCTTCAACCAACTAATTAGTACACCCACTCACTAACAAAATCATGGCTGCACCCTGGACTGGATCCTTGCTTCTGATCCATACCTAAACCATAACCCTGACACTCCCAGATTCCCCAACTGTCCACTTCCCCATCTTCATACACAGACACTCACTACATATACCCAAGGCCCACCTTTACACAGACCATCATAACCTCTCCTCTTTCAATGTCCAAACATTCAATAATAGCCTCTCATCCATTAACTGGTCCATACTCAAAAAACTTCCTATAATGAGGCAGTTCTAGAATTCAACCGCATTTTCCTCGATGTCCTAAACACCCCTGCACCAATTAGGAAAATTAGGATTAAAACAACTAATTCCCCATGGCTCTCTAAAGAAAGACACCATCACGTATGAAAAAACAGGACAGCACCTGGAAACTTTGGTTTAAAACTAAAACCTCTGTTTGTTTGCGTCTTTCGGCTTTTCCCGGTTAGGGGTCGCCACAGCGGAACTCCGGTCTGCTAATGATTGGCAGTTGACCTTTACGTACTGGCTTGCCAGGCCTGACGCACAACCTTCAACGAAGGTACGCCCATTCATGCATGTCTTCACTCAGAAGACGCTCTAGCTGAGAATCGAACTGGATAGCTTCTTACTGTGAGGCGACAACGCTACCGCAGCACCACCACCACGGGTAAAACTAAAACCTCAGCATTACTCCAAAAATATAAAGAGCTCAGAAATCTCACAAAAAGGCATATTAATACAGATAAGAAAACTTTCTACCATGATGCCCAATTCACCCACAACTCTAACCCTAAAAAATTCTAGTCTACCATTAACAAGATCCTACATCCTGGAAAACCAACAACTCCAAACCCTATCCAAACAATACTCCTCAGGAAACAGACTCTCTACTAAACTCTTACTTCATAGACTTAACTCGTAAACCTAGTCACTCTGACCAAAATAAAAATCATTCACCTACCTCTCTCCTACCACCAATACCACTCCATTCTCTCTAAATCCTGTCCCTGCCCTCTTACAAATCTCTTCTACTTAAACCATGCTCCCCCCTTTGCAGATAACCTTCTCTCTTTCTTAAACTCGCAGCTCACTCAATAGCCTACCCTGTCTCCATTCTTATTAACAGGACAATCCAAGAATCTACTGCCCTGACATTTGGAAACCTTTTTACAACATACCACTACACAAAGTAATAACTCCACAGATCCATCAAATTATCAACCCATGGCCATTCTCTCACGACTCTCTAAAATACTAGAGAAATGCATACACAATCAACTTCTTAACTATCTAACTGACAAAAACTTCTTGACACCAACTCAACATGGCTTTAGGCCAAACCATGCCAGAACCAGCGCCCTTTTTTCTTTCACACATACGGATGCAGAAGCTAGAGACAAAAACCATGCTGGTCAGGTCTTTTCCTTGACCTCTCAAAAGCTTTTGACACTGTCTCACACTCCAAACTGCTAACTAAATTTACCAAACTCAACCTCTCCTCCTCTGCTGTTCTCTGGTTCTCTAACTACCTATCCAATAGGCTACTGTCAGTCAGATGGCTTTTCACCTGCTCCCCTTTCTTACCCATCCAGACTGGTGTCCCCCAGGGCTCCACCCTGGGACCTCTTCTCTTCAATATCTTCACAACCAGTGTTCTCTCTTCCTGCTCCTCCTCCATGATACAATATGCTGATGACTCTACCATTATCTTCTGCTCTGATGACACCTCTCACCTCCACTCTATCACTCAAAACACATTTCACAATATTGAACAATGGCTAACTGAAAATCAGCTCATCCTAAACCCCAAGAAAACTATACTTCTTTTCCTCCCTAAATCCCTTGCCCACCATAAAACCACCTTTACCATCATATCACATAATACCCTTTATCAAAGCTGACTCTCACATTAAACTACTTGGTATTACAATCAATGACCAATTAAAATTTGACCTACATATACAACAATGTATTAAAAAGACAAACCAAAAAAATGGGAGTGCTCTAAAACAAACAAACAAAAAAAATCCTAGCCTCTAACTCCAAACTCTCTCTGCCTCGGGCTTTCCTCATACCCTCTCTTTTGTATGCTTCTCCAATATTCACATTTCTACAATCTACCATAATAACCAGACTGGAAAGTACAGTTGTGTACACTTAACATAAATGTAGATGTTAGAGTGTATTCACTGTTGCAGTCATCACATTTGGGTTATCTGCCCGCAGGTAGCCCTCAGCCAGCCTGAATACCAGAGTCTTGGATTCCAGTGTTGGATGCTGTCTCTTCTTCCATGACGTCAAGACGTCCAGGGGTATAAAACATGCAGCAGACGCCATTACATCAGTTTTTCTTGCCCCAGATGTCAAGTGCCCCCACAATGTGAAGCAATTATATATAATGGTACACGTCCATCAAAAAGCAAATACACCAGAAAACTTAAATACACCAAACAAGGAGGAAAGGTAGAGCAAAGAGAAGTCAGGGGGCTGGAGGGGGGGGGGGGGTAACCAGGACTGCAACAGTGAATACACTCGAACATCTACATTTATGGTAAGTGTACACAACTGTACTATGTTCTTCGTGTTTCACTGTTGCAGTCATCACATTTGGGTTTATTCCCAAAGCTAAGGAAGGAAGAAGGAAGTTAGAGAGCATTAGGGCCAGCTAATAAGCCCTGCAAGACTGCAGTGGCAAAACCAGCTCTGGATTTAGAAAAAATAGGCATGTGGCAATGCTTGGTGAAGGTATGTACAGAGCACCAGGTAGCAGCTTCTAGGATGCCCCTGGTAGGGACTCCTCGGAGAAAGGCTGTACAGGTAGATGCAGCCCTGGTGGAATGTGATCTTATCCCCTGTGGGGTAGGTTTTCCATGGTGTTTCTAGCAGAAATGAATGCAATGGCCTATCCATTTAGAAATGGCTTGCTTTGAAGTGGCCTTCTCCTCTGCCCCTGCAGCAAAGCCAGCTAGCAGCTGTTCAGTTTTTCTGAGAGGCTTAGTCCTGTCCAAATAAAATCTAAGTTGTCTGTGCACATCCAGGGATTGCAGCATTCTTTCTCCTTTGTTTTGTGGATTAGGGAAAAAAGTAGGCAAATGAACGGACTGATTTAGGGTCACACTATACACCACCTTGGGCATAAAGGAAGGATTGGTCCTGAGGGAAACCCTGCCTGCATGGAAGATAATGAAGGGTTCCACTGCCATGAGGGCCTGTAATTCAGACACTCTTCTTGCTGAAGTGATGGCTAGAAGGAAGGCTGTTTTCCAAGAAAAGAATTTCAACTCTGCAGCTGCAGCTGGCTCAAAGGGAGGGAGAGTGAGCTTTTCCAATACAAAGTTAAGGTCCCAGGCTGGAGTAGGGGCTCTCCTGGGGGGGGGGGATCTTAAATTTTTGGACCCTCTAAGGAATTGCTTTAGCAGGGGGTGAGAGAAGAGGGTGGGCTCAGTATTATAAATGTGCTGAAATGGCAGAGGTATGAATTTTAATTGACTAGAAGGATAGGACCTTGTGGAGCACTTCTGTTAAGTACTGAAGAAAATGAGGTAAGCTGGGCACAGTTGTGCCCCCCCCCCCCAGAGTCCGGCCCCAGGAACAGTATCTTTTCCCCATTTCAGCATAAGATTTTTTAGTACAAGTCCTCCTTGGCCTCCAGAATGACATCTACCACCTGCTTACTGAGGGATGCTATTGGAGAGCTCAAGGAATTAGCCAGGCTGCATGGTTCAGGGTTTGAAGCTGAAGGTGCAGAATCTGGCCCGCCTGCTGGGACAGCAGGGAAGGGGTCTGAGGCAAATGCCATGGTTCCAGCAGTGTCATACTGCGCAAGAAGGGGTTACCAGTGCTGGCGTGGCCAGTCTGGTGCAATCGGTATTGTCCTTGGCTGGTCCTGTTTGATCTTTAGCAGAACTTTCGAGAGGAAAGGCAGAGGGGGAAAAGCATAAACAGAGAGGCTTTCCCAGGTAAAGGACAGGGCATTCACTTTCCAAGCTTGACTGTGGGAATTCCTTGTGCAGAGTTTGTCCAATTGGTAGTTCTGAGGGGAGGCAAACAGGTCTATCTGTGGAGTCCCCCATCTGTTCCTCAAAAGGTTGAATATTTTTGGCTCCAGTTACCATTCATGTGGGTCCATGAGATTTCCGCTTAGGTCATCTGCCAATGAATTTAGCTTGCCTGGCAGGAAGTGAGCTTGTAGGTGCACTTCGTAGCTCAAGGCTGTGTTCCACAGAGCCATGTCTAGTCTGCAAAGAGGGTGCGAGTGGGTTCCCCCCTGCTTGTTTATGTACCACATAGCTGTGGTGTTGTCTATCTTTACCAATAGTTGTTCTTGAAGAATGCGGTCTTTAAAGGCTGTCAGGGAATTCTGTACAGCTAACATTTCATTTTGGTTGATATGCAGGTGCATCTGTCTTGGGTTCCATTTGCCCTGAATGCCCTGCCAAGTGAGCCCGCCATGCATAGTCTAATGCGTCGGTTTGGGCGGCAGGGGGTAGAGTGAAGGGAGCCCCTTGTTGTGGTAGCAGGCCTCTGCCACCAAAGGAACTCTGTCTTTATACAAGGAATGATAGGAATCATTGATTCCAGGTCCTGAGAATGTTGACACCATAGGCTTTTTAGATACCATTGTAGTTTCCTCATATGCAGTCTTGCATATGGAATTAGTAGAATGCAAGAGGCCATGAACCCCAGGGCTTGCAGAATTTTCCTTGCAGATAGCTGGGTCTTTGTGGCCAACAGTTTGAAGTAGGTTGTCAAACTTGTTTCTCTGGAGTAAGGAAAGCCATCTGGGAAGTTGTGTTCAAGCTTGCTCTCAGGAATACAATCTGTTGGCAGGGTATTAGGTGAGATTTCTTTTCATTTATGGTGTACCCAAGTTTCTTTATGAATGCCAGATGTTTTAATAGCAAGTCTTGACTTTCTGCCTGAATCAGACAATCGTCCAAGTATGTGTATATCTGAATATTTCTCTGCCTGCAAAATGCAATGGCTGGAGCTAGACACTTTGTGAATACCCTGGGTGCAGTAGATAAGCCAAACATAAGTGCAGAGAACGGATAGTGCATGGAGCCTGCCCTGAAGCACAGGTATTTCCTGCAAGATTCCCTTACTGGAATGTGCAGGTAAGCTTTCTTTAAGTCTAAGGTTGCCAACCAGGCATCTTTGCCTAGCATAGGAAGCAGCTACTGAATTGTTAGCATTTTGAATTTTGGGATTACCAGAAAAGTGTTTAGAATAGTAAGGTCCAGGATAGGACGTTAGGAACAGTCTTTTCTGGGTACCAGGAAAAGTCCAGAATAAAAACCTTGTCTGCTTTGTTCTGCTGGGACAGGTTGAATAGCCTTGATACTTACAGAAACTGCTGTTGGGCCGCCGCCCACTGATTTAAGGGTAGGTCTGGCCAACCATTTGAGGGTGGTATGGTGTGGAAGTGGAATCTGTATTCTTGGGAAACTATATTTAAAACCCATTTGTCCTGGGTAATGAGTTTCCAGTTTTTGGCATGCAGGGTGAGCTTTCCTCCTAAGGGAGCAGGCAGTTGAGCAGAGGTTGGAAGGGTTAAGGTCAAGTCATTGTGCCATTTTTCCGTAGGGGGGTGGCTTACTACTCCCCTGCTTTGGAAGTGGGAGCCCCTCCACTGCTTAGGCCTGTGTGTAGCCTGAGACTGTAACCTAGGTGGTCTGCTGTTCCTGGGTTTGGACTGAGAAGGCCTGAAAGAGACAGGAAAGGACCAATTCTTTGAAGGCCAATGCCTACTAAATCTGGGAGGCTGTACTTGTAGGAAATCTAACAGTTTGCACAGACTTAGCTTTTTCCTCCATCCTTATGAGGACATCTGCTTTGTTGCCAAACAGGCAGTCCTGGTTTAAGGGTGCATCCAGTAATTTAGCTTTAACATGATCTGGCAAGTTTGGCTCCTTAAGCCAAGCATGCCTTCTAAGTACAGACCCAGTAACAGCAGCCCTGAAGGATGCTTCTAGAGAGTCAAAACCACATTGCAAAGTATGTTTAGCAACTTGTTCTGCAGAATGCATTAAATCCTGCAAGTCTTTGTGTTCAGCACAGTCAAGAATCAACATAATTTTCTGTTTAAGTAGTCCCATAATATGCTGTACTTAAACATACAAAACTGGCAATTTAAAGCCCTAATGGCCAAAGTAGCAGAAGTGTATACCTTCTTACCCCATTTGTCCAAGGCTCTAGTATCTCTATCAGAAGGGGTAGGATTTTTGGCAGCAGTAGCCTTAATGCCTTTTGGCCCTTGGGAAATGGTCTCTGGATACGCAGTAGGATTCTTGAAGAGGAACTTGTGAGAGTCCGGTACTCTTAATACCGGTCAAGTTTTCTGGGAGCTGGAGGTAAAGTGTCTGGGGAAAGACTAGATTCCAAGAAAGCATCATCTACAATGTCCAGACTTTCCCAGCGGAAATGCTCCCCAAGAGTGTGCAAGGTTTTACCAAAAGAGAAATCTTCTGGAGGGGAAGCAGAGGGAATGGACTCATCTGCATCAGAATCCTATATATGGGCAAATCCTGGTAATCAGAAGGAACAGAAATATCAGATTCCTGATCAGAAGGAAAATCAGTTCTAGGTCTCTTAGACGGTGGAAGGCTGGCTTCCCCTAATTAAAGGTAATAAGGTCTCCAGCCATTGTAAGCATTTGTTTTTTAGGCATATGGGCCTGAGCATGCGGTTTGGATGCTGGTTTTCTAGGCGTGGTGCGAGTTTTAGGCCTGGATGAAGAAGATGGTGTCTGTTTAAAATACAAGTCTGTAGGCCTGAATACACCCTCAGAAGCCGGTGCCTGCGGACCCATCCAAGGTAGAGACATCTGCATGGTTCCATAATCGAAGAAGCATCTCGCGGCATACGAATGGGTCTCAGTAGAGGCCTGCGAATCTGAAGTAGTGGGCATCAGCAGCTGCGAAAGTGCCTCACTGAGTACCGGCGTACTGGCGACTAACGGAAGCGTCGTTGGCAGTTTTGGACCTATGCGGTCCGTCTCGGTCTTTATCCTTAAGTTTTTTTCGGAAGATCGGTAGTCGGATGGCTTAAAGCCATTTCGGAGTACGGATACTGAGTACCAAAATAATTTGCTGCAAAGATAGTCAGACTACAAATAGTTTGAGGGTTGAACAAGGCACAAAAAGTGCAGTTGTGTACACTTACCATAAATGTAGATGTCAGAGGGTATTCACTGTTGCAGTCATCACATTTGGGTTATCTGCTTGCAGTAGTCCTCAGTCGGCCCGATTAACAAAGTCTTGGGTCCTGCGTCGGTTGCTGTCCCTTCTTCCATGACGTCAGGGGTATAAAACATGCAGACAACGCCATTACATCAGTTTTCCTTGCCCCAGATGTCAGGTGCCCCCTAATGGGAAGCAATTAAATCTATAATAAACAAGGATATACCTCCAACAAAAAAGCAAATACACCAAAAAGCTTTTGACCATAGTAAAGGAGAGTAGAGGTATAGCTAAAAGAAGTAAGGGGGTTGGAGGGAGGGTAACCAGGACTGCAACAGTGAATACACTCCAACACAAAAAAAACTCACCAAGAGGAATACTGGCCTCAAACATATGTCCTATGCAGCCTGACTGGAAAAACTCCTGCTGTACACAGTGGCATTTCGTTTACTCAGAGGTGATCTCTGCCCGACTTACAAAGCCATGTCCAACTCAGAATTGATGGACATGCTCCACCTAATGAAATCTAAGTCATTGCGAGCCACTCGCTCTAGTGAGCTAAACCTCGCCACAACAATAAATGGAACATGCTGGAGGGATAGAGTCCTGTCACAGAGACTTCCCATGCTTTGGAACAAAATTCCTAACTACATTAGACAGAGCCCCTCACTAACACTCCAAGAGAAACTTTGACGAGTGGACGGGTAACGGAAAATACACCCCTGGGATCACTTCATTGGCTCTTCTTGACAGAGGCTCAGTTAATTAATACGGCAGCGAAAGCTGACACACTGGCTAGGCTTATAAATGCCCTCGGGTAGATAGCCTAGTACCTACCTGTGAACCTATAAATCTAACATCTCTGGAACATGTACAACTAAATCTAAGAAAACTTGTTGTACCGTGCAAGAAATCAATAAATACTCAGAGTTCATGTTCACCATCTCTCCAGAGGATGAATATATCATCCACAAAACGCCTATAAAAACAAATAGAGGGGGCAAAAACATTACTCTACAAGACCACATTCTTCTCCCATATGCAAAAACTAGATTGGTATAGCTGTTTGCACATGCAGTGCCCATCGCGACATCAGCCTTCTGTAAATAAAAATCATCAAAAACATTGTTCTACAGTATAACTCAAGAAGCAAACATATGAACTCAATTTTATTAGTAGAAAATGCTGTATTAGATGTCAACAACTGCTTAACACTGTTCACCCTAGCATCATTTGGAATAACTGAACAAAGACGTCACATCAAGAGCCACAAAAATGTAATCTCTGTGGGAATTCAAGTCAGCCCACATATATAAATCTTCAAAAAACTCAGCATTCAAAACCATATCAATCTAGGACAGGTCTAATAGTCTTCTCAATAGAGACTGATAAATGGTTCAGTCACCCATCCTCGGCTGGACAGGACAAGTCTCATGGGAGGTTCCACAGGATTCTTGCGAATTCTAGGGAGCCCATAGATAACAGGAATAACTGGATTCTCAACAGTAAAGTATTCAAAGAGCTCTTGATTAATCAACCCAGTCATCAATAAAACATACACTAAAAAATTAACTATTAACCATCCCCCACTCTGGAATTATAGATAAACTCACTAAACTAGGTATAAATCCCTATGTCACAAGATGGGTTGCCAACTGGCTTACTGAAAGAACCCACACTGTGAAAGTAGCAGACTCCAAATCAGACTTCAGACCAGTGACAAGTGGAGTACCACAGGGTTCAGTCGTGGGTCCACTCCTGTTTGGTATCTACTTCTCTGAAGTACAGGCTAACACAGAAGGTCTTTGGCCAACTAAATTCGCAGATGACTGCAAACTAGGAGCCATAAATGAAACTCCTAACGATGTGGACATCCTACAAAAGGGGCTCACTGAGACAGATGCCTGGTGTCACAGACATGGTCTCAAGCTCAATGCCAAAGTGCATTGTCATCCACTTTGGTAAAAATTCTGTACCCATGAACTACCACATAGGTGGTAGTCTACTTAACACCGAAAGTGTAATAAGAGACCTTGGGACACAGGTGGACAGTAGTCTCTCCTTTGATAATCACATCGCCAAAGTGGTCAGGAAATCCTTCTACGTTGGCACACCATCACAAAAGGTTTCTCATCCAGAAAAAAAGAGGTCATTGTCCCCCTCTAGTCATAACTCATTAGACCCATTATAGAGTACAACGCCCCTTTTGGTATGTACCTCACAAGACATCTACAACTGGAAAGGCAGCAAAAATACCTCACAAACAGATGCCTTACGCAGACAGTCTCAAAAAACTCCAGCTTTACTCCGTCGCATACCGCCTACTCAGAGGTGATCACTGCCTAACATACAAAGCTATGTCAAACCCAGAGCTGTTGGAAATGCTCCACTTAAAGAAATCCCAATCCCTCCGAGCTACACGCTTTAGGAACCTAAACCTTGTCACCACAATAAACAGAACATGCTGGAGGGATAGATTCCTGTCCCAGAGACTTCCCATACTCTGGAACAGACTACCTATGTCAAACAGAGCTGCTCATTAGCACTCTTCAAGAAAAATCTTGATGATTGGATGGGTAATAGGAAATTCACCCCAGGGATCACTTCTGTGGTTCTGCTTGATAGGGGCACAGGAAAATAATTTTCTTGGGTGGCTAAAGCCAGGGTACATTTTTGGCTAGGTTTGCATAGGTCCCTCGGGCCAATAGCCTAGTACCTACCTATGAATTAAACCACTGACTTTAGACTTTGCATATATGGTCACATTGCTCAGCACTGACAGCATCTGATCATGACAAATTGCTCTGTCAAGGAACACAAAGCCTCCTCTCTTATTGGCATGGCATATTTCTAAATGTAGAATTGCCCGTAATTCATGAAGAGTTCTTTTATGACCTGGTGTCAAATTGTAACAATGATACCCATGTACTTCAGTCAAAAGATAACAGATCTTTGTCACACACTTCAACAAATGTTTCTACCAAGGGGTGGGTATCTGGAATAAAAATACTAGGCTTCTTAGTAGTAGCATAAAATGATGCTGGTCAATATTCATCAACAACAAAGATATATTGCGTGCAAAAAGTCTTGCATTAAACAGGACATCTGTGAGATCTGATGCTTGTGTAGGAATAAAGGAAAATCTTTTATTCAACAAAGAGAGCTGATCAAAAGTAAGGGTATATGAAGAAATATTGAAGATGAGATTTACTGTCTGGTCCTTGTTTGCATTGTGCTGGTGGTGTTCAATACTGTATATACCCTCTACTCACTAGACTGTGTGAACAGTTCTCCCTGGAGTTCACAGTTATCGGTAAAGGGGTAGCTAGTGAAAAATGGGGGAATGCTGGGTTTAGTAACACCAGAGGCATGAGCTGTATTGATTATAGGGGCATCGTTATTCACAGCAGAAACAGTCGAATGTATACTACAGCTATTATCAACAGACCTGGCTCTTACAACATATCTTTAGTTGTACTACTATTTCCATTCACATTATTACTGTCAGGTCTCGCAGTCCTATCTTGTTCACGTTGTCAGGGCCAGGAGAAAACATGACCGTTTAAAATCATACATGTCACGTTGCAACTTCTTCAGCTTGGTAGTCTGAAGCTTTTTCTCAAAGGGGCACGTTGCCTAGAACTTCATCAACTTTAGCCTGACAGGATTCAGACGGAAACTTATTAAACAAGGTTATGTTGTAAATTCTTAATTTCAGCTGCAAAGGAGAGTTCCATTGGGAGAAAAAAAATTAAGCAATTTTAAATAATCAAAACTTAGTTGTAAATTCAAAGTTTGCCACAAAACTCAGGATATGCATTGCCATAAGTAGGCACCTTCAGGATTCTCATATCTCTAGGAACATCCTTGTGCTGAACTGCATGCTTCAAAATGAAGTCTCTGTCATTGGTATCTTTTATAACTAAATGAATCATTCTCAAGTCTCCCTGGATGATAGTGTCTTAATTCCTGTTTAATGAGGACTGCAGCACCTAATAGAGGTACGAAACCTTCTGGAAAATCATACATTAGCAAATAAGAGAGCTTTGTAGCTGGTGCCAAAGCATAACCAGCACCCAAGTCAGAGCTAGATGTTCTCTTTCTTTACAATATTTGTGCATGCAGGTTACTTTCCTATGGGCCTTTCTTATTCCACTATTAAAGTTCATTTAATCAGCCATTTCAGCATGTCTGCCCATGGATCCTCCTCTTTTAATGCAGACTGATGTGAAAATGTTTTTGAAAGGGTTGTTGCACATGAGGCCTCCAAGTAAACCAGTTGCTCCTCCTTGGAACCTTAATTTTGTATTACAGAAGCTAACAATTGCTTCATTTCAACCAGCTAATGTGGATGACTTGAGGCTCTTAAGACGGAAAACAGATTTACTGATTGTTCTGACCTCAATAAGAGTATCTGAGTTGCAAGCTCTTATATTGCGGGATCTACTTTTAAGGACCAAAAACCTAAAATACCGACAATCAAAAAACAGAAACCACAATGACTTCTGAAAACACAAACTTTAAAATGCCATATTTCAACTCGCAAATGGTACATGCAACTCCATTCACCAGACCAGTACTATCACAACAACAAAACTTTAAAGTTCCAAAGACTACCGCCTCTACAGAAATAAACCACAAACTCAAACAAAAACATGATTCCTAATATAAACAATAATCTATACATAACCATACTACTCAGAGTTCCAAAATACTTCTTATAGCTTTCACACATTCTAACTATATACTTATCTCTATTCTGCAGACAGTACTATCTAAAACCCATCTATCTGGGGGGGGGGGGGGCTACAACCCCAATCCCCATACACCCCCCCAACTAAATAAACCAACTTCGGGTACTACACTACAGTTGGATGAAAAAGGCACAAACCTTTTTGAGACCATACTGGAATGTAAATGCTCCCAATATTGCCAGGAGCGTCATGTGAAACGTCTGCTTTTTTTTTTTTTTTTTAACACTAAAAAAAATGTAAAGGCATATATCTATACCTCTACTGGCGCACACATACTACTACCTGCATTATAATCGTTATTCTGGACATCTGCATTTCCAGCTTCAGTACAGTGAAATTCGACATCTTCAGGTTTCAGTATTTTGAGTTTTTGGCATTCGATAATATGGATTTCAAAGTTTTCGGTGTTGTGAAGCAGATCCATGTTGATTCAACCCAATCTCATTTTCTACAGGGACATGGTTTCTTTGAGAACTATTCTTTTATGCCTAAAGTGGTATCAGAATTTACTTTAAACCAAATTATTCATCTCTCTCTCTTCTTTCCTGAACCTGGTTCAAGGCTCCAGAGAGCACCCCTGCATTACCAGGCTGTAACTCACACCACACTTTTCGGCCATCTAACCTGGACCAGAACACTAAAGGCAGAAAGAGGAAGAAAGGACATTCCATACCTTGGATGTCAGACAAAGTACAGTTGTGTACAACTACCATAAAAGTAGATGTTACGAGTGTCTTCACTGTTGCAGTCATGACTGTAGGGTTCTCCCCTGCCGGCAGGCAGTCCTCGGTCGGCCAGAATCCCAAAGTCTGGGTCCGGCGTCGGCTGTTCAACCATGTTCCCTGACATCAGAACACCAGGAGTACACAGCGGACAGCTGACGCCATGTTCTCCAGTTTTTCTTGCCCCAGATGTCAGGAGTCCCAAAATGAGAAAGGTCTCATATCCTTTGCAAATACACCTCAGAAGAATGGTGAAAAAAGGAACCACACAAAAGTAAAAATAAGAGGGGACAGGAGGGAGGGAAACCCAGACTGCAACAGTGAAGACACTCGAACATCTACATTTATGGTAGGTGTACACAACTGTACTATGTTAATCGTGTTTCACTGTTGCAGTCATGACTGTAGGGTAGAATCCCAAAGCAGAATGAAAGGGAGGTGGTCATAAAGTAGAAGGGGCGGCTAAAAGGCCCTGCAAGACTGCAGAAGCAAAGCCTGCCCTAGACTTGGAGTTCAGTGCATACTTTTTCAAAGCACTACAATCTACCTCTCTACTCTAAGTTGCAGCTTCCAAAATGTCTTTGGTAGGAACTCCCCTGAGAAAGGCAGCAGAAGTGGCAGCAGCTCTGGTGGAATGAGTCTGTATACTCCCTTGGATTTGCTTTCCATGGTGTGAATAACAAAATCTGATTCCATGAGCAATCCATTTAGAAATGGTCTGTTTTGAAATGGCTTTACCTTGGGAACTTGAAGCATAAGAAACAAACAATTGCTCTGATTTTCTGATGTCCTTCGTTCTGTCCAGGTAAAAACGTAGTTGTCTGTGCACATCCAAGGAATGTAAGATCCTTTCCCCTTTATTTTGAGGCGTGGGGAAAAAAGTTCGCAAGTGGATAGTTTGATTTAAAGCCACTTTGGAAACCACCTTAGGCATGAATGTAGGATTAGTCCTCAAAGACACCCTGTCTTGATGAAAAATAACATAAGGTTCCACAGCCATAAAAGCTTGCAACTCTGAAACTCTCCTGGCAGAGGTCAGGGCTAACAGGATGGCTGTTTTCCAAGATAAAAACTTGATGTCAGAAGAGGCAGCAGGCTCAAAAGGAGGTAAGGTGAGCTTTTGCAAAACATAGTTGAGATCCCAAGCAGGAATGGGAGGAGATCTAGGAGGTCTTAAGTTCTTAGCTCCTCTGAGAAACTGTCTCATGAGCTGGTGGGAAAAGATTGGAGGGTCTGTATTATAATGAGTGGAAATAGCAGAGGCATGTATCTTAATGGAAGAGAGAGACCCTTATGTAAGAGATCTGTCAGGTAAAGTAAAATCAAAGGAATGTTCGGAAGAAGAGGATCAGAATCCTGAGCCTGCATCCAGGAACAAAATCTTTTCCATTTTCCTGCATAAGATTTTCTAGTGCTAGGACGTCTGGCTTCTAAAATGACATCCATAACCTGCTTGGGTAGGAGAGAAGGAATCAAAGGCCCTGGATTAACCAGGCCACCAGGCTGAGAGTGCTGACATGGGAGTGTAGAACCTGACCCTGATGTTGGGACAGAAGGGTCGGAATCTGTGGTAAGACCCAAGGGGGCTCCAGACAGGTTTTTCAGAGTGGGGTACCAAAACTGTCGAGGCCAATTTGGGGCCAACAAGATTATCATCTTGGGCTTGTCCTGTTTGATCTTTAATAATACCCGTGGAAGAAGAGGCGGAAAGGCATATCCCGAGAGGTTTCTCCAACTGAATGATAGTGCATCCACTTTCCAAGCTTGTTCGTGGAAAGTCCTGGTGCAAAAATTCTGTAGTTGATGAATGAGATGGGATGCAAAGAGGTCTATGTGAGGACATCCCCAGACTGCTATCATCCTGAATATTTCGGTGTCCAGCATCCATTTGTGTGGATCCGAAAGGTTTCTGCTCAAACTGTCTTCCAGGAAGTTTTGCTTCCCTGGTAGAAACTGAGCTTGAAGGTCCAGATTGCAAGCTAAAGCTGTGTTCCATAGATCCATGGCTGGTCTGCAAAGGGGGTAGGAATGAGATCCCCCTTGCTTGTTTATGTACCACATAACTGTGGTGTTGTCTGCCCGTATCAGTAGTTGTCCTGGTTGTAGAAGATTCCTGAAGGCCATTAGAGCTTTCTGAATGGCTAAAATTTCCTTTAAATTGATATTCAGGTGCTTCTGATCCTTTGTCCAAAGGCCCTGCAGACAGTTGCCCTCAAAATGGGCTCCCCATGCATAATCCGAGGCGTCCGTGGTTAGAATGAGTGGCAGGAGGCAGACAGAAGGGTTTCCCTTTGTTTAGAGTACATGCCTTGGACCACCACAGGAATTCCTTTTGAAGACAAGGCAGGACGGAGATCAGTATGTCTAAACTGTGGCAATGCTGAAACCATACACTTTTTAGGTACCACTGTATTTTCCTCATGTGTAGTCTTGCATATGGCACGAGAAGGATGCAGGAGGCCATGTAACCCAAAGCCTGCAGGAATCTCCTTGCAGATAGCCGAGTTAAAGTTGGCAAGGTTTTGAAAGTTGAAGCCAGCAGGAACTGTTCGTATGTCAGAAATGCCACCTGGGTTGTTGTGTTTAAAGAAGCGCCCAGAAAAATTATCTGTTGTGAGGGTGTCAAAAAATTATCTGTTGTGAGGGTGTCAAATTTGACTTTATGTTTACAGTGAATCCCAGGAACTTGAGGAGATCCTGAACAAACCGTAGATGCTGGAGTAAGACCTCCTTGCTGTCTGCCTGAATAAGACGGTCGCCCAGATAAGGGTAAATTTGAATTCCCTTGAGTCTGCATTAAGCTACTACTGGAGCCAGGCATTTGGTGAAGATCCTGGGCGCAGTAGACAATCCAAAGGGCAGCGCAGAGAATTGAAAGTGCCTCGATCCGGCCTTGAACCAGAGGTATTTTCTGCGTTCCTGCCTGATGGGAATGTGTAAATATGCCTCCTTTAAATCCAAAGTTACCATCCATGCATTTTTGGACAGCATTGGAAGTAGCTGCTGTATAGTAAGCATCTTGAATTTTGGAATCTCTAGAAAGGTGTTCAAGACTGACAGATCCAGAATGGGTCTCCATGAGTTTTGCTTCCTGGGGACTAGAAAGAGCCTTGAGTAAAAACCTTGTCCCATCTCTGAAAGTGGAACTAGTTCTATGGCTTTCATAGCCAAAAAAGCTTCCACCTGGTTTAAGGCCTCTGTCCAATGATGTTTTGGAAGATCTGGCCATCTACTTGGCCTTGGCAGGGTATGAAAATGGAATTTGTAACCTCTTGAAACCACATCCAGAACCCACTTGTCTTGGGTTATTATGAGTCCAATTTCGGTGAAAAAGAGAAAGTTTTCCTCCGAGAGGGGCTTCCAGGCAAGAAGTTCCTACAGCCCAACAGAGGGAGTCATTGAGTCCGTTTCCTATGAGTTTGCGACCTGTCCTCTTCCTCCCCTAGGGGTGGAAGCAGTCCACGGTCTTGGTCTATAAGAGGCTTGTGTTTGAGGCCTTCCTCGGGAGCGTATGTATCTACCCCTCTGAGGCCTGTCTGAATTGGGAAAGGACCAATTTTTTGTAGGCCAATTCCTGCTAAATCTGGGTGGCTGTACTTGTAAGAAATCTTTAACTGTTTGCATGGATTTCGCCTTGTCCTCCATCCTTTTAATCACCTCTTCAGTTTTTGATCCAAACAAAACATTATGCTGAACAGGAGCATCCAATAATTTAGCTTTTACTTGTTCTGGCAAATTTTGTTCCTTTAACCATGCATGCCTTCTAATAACTGTGCCAGAGGCAGCAGCCCTACAAGAAGCCTCCAAGGCATCAAATCCGCAGTGTAAACCATGCTTCCCAACTTGTTCAGTGGCATGCAGTAAGTCATGTAATTCCTTATCATCTGCACAGGCAGAAATGGAAGTAAGCTTTTGTTTTAAAACAGACAAGAGAAATTGCTGGTACTTCAGCATATGAAACTGACAGTTCAATGCCCTAATAGATAAAGTAGCAGAAGTGTACACTTTTTTGCCCCATCTTTCTAAAGATCTAGAATCCTTCTCAGTGGGAATGGGGTTTTCTAGCAGAAGAGGCCTTAACTCCCTTAGGACCCTGAGAAATGGTTTCAGGCTCAGCAGAAAGGTTCTTGTATAAAAACTGGTGGGAATCAGGAACCCTGTAATATCTATCAGGCTTAACAGGAGCAGGAGGAAGAGAGTCAGGGGTTAAGTTAGCCTCCGAAAAAGCATCATCCACAATATCCAAAACAGGAGGAATAGCCAGGGGTCTATGTTGGGGAAGAAGAAGAAAACCCCTTAGTCTTTTCTTAGATTCCGAATACTCCTGTCCTTCCAAGTGGAAATGTTCCCTCATTTCATGCAAAGTTTCCCCAAAAGAGAAATCCTCAGGGGGAGAAGCTGAAGGAATGGATTCCTCAGCATCAGAGTCCTCATAAGGAGGGAAAGAATATTCCTGGTCAGAAGAAGAAACTGAAGAAACAGAAGCCTGATCAGAGGAATCATAATAAACTTCCTGCCTTGGCCTTTTATCTGGAGGGGGGATGTGAACTCCTAATCATAGTAAGTAAATCCTCGGCCATCTTAAGTAACTGTTTCAGTGACTTGGGAGCCGGTTCAGAAGAGGCCTGTGTTGCAGTCTTTGATTTGGAAGGAGTCTTTGCCTTTGTCTTTGCCTTTATTAGAAGCTGAGTAGGCCTGAAAACCCCTTCGGAAGCCGGTACCTGCACAGTGGCTCCGGACCCATCCGAAGGAGCATTGTCCGAAGGTCCTGCAATAGAAATATTCAAAGGCCTAGTTGGCTCCTCGTGGGAGTCCGTTTCGGCCATCGGTTCCGAAATAGCCGATGACAGGGGCTGCAAAAGCGCCTCACTGACGACGGCCGAACCTGAAGCTGGCTCCGCTTGTGCGATATCGTCAGATTTGGACCTCGGAGGCCTGTCTTTGTCCTTGCGTCGTTTGTGAACTCCGGTAGCCGGAACCGTATCAGACGACATTTTGTAGTTAAAACGCCTACCGAAGTAATGAAATGCAAAATCGTACCTTCGTTTAATTGTACGTTGATTTAATCTAGCACAAAACTGACAACTAGCTACGTTGTGGTCAGGGCCTAAGCAAGGAATACAGTAAGAATGAAAATCCTTATGAGGTATTTGCTTCCCACATGAAATACAATTATTAACTTTCTGACATCGGACTGGAGCAAGAAAAAGTTTCCCCAACGTATCAGGAGCAGGATGGTGCACTGAGCCTCTATCTATTTATGTAGAAGGCATTTTACAGGAGTTCTTGGATAGTTGTTATACAGTTCTTAGAGACACAAAAATGTTTTTACAGCGGTTGCAAAATAGAATGGAAACCATTGATAATGATGAAGAATTTGTATTCCTTACCATGGACATTGAATCTCTTTTCACTAGTATTCCAAATGTTTGGGGTACTGATAGAATAAGAGAATTCCTTGATATGAATAAGAAGCTGACTACTAATAGGATTATGCTAGTCTGTGCACTATTGGAGATTATACTTTAAAATAATATTGTAGCTTTTCAGGATCAATTTTTTTCTACAGAAGATTGGCGTGGCTATGGGCACTTCGTGTGCAAATAGCTAAGCCAATCTATCACTAGTACGATGGGAAGAACAATACGTTTTGTCAGATGTTAACCCATTTTTTGGCTACATTCTCTGGTACATCCATTTCGTGGATGATGTTTTTGTCTTGTGGAAAGGGCATGGTGAAAATATCAGTAATTTCATTGATTACCTGCATAGTACTACAGACTTTTTGAAGTTTACTTTTTCTGATACATGTGCTGATTTCTTGGATGCGAGTGTCACCCTTACTGATTTAAAGCAGATAAGAACCAGTATTTATCACAAACCTACAAGAACCAATGCCTGTCTGGCACAGGTCAAGCATGCACCCGAGACACATACCTAGAAATGTCCTCAAAGGACAAGTCTATAGAACCCTACGCCTACATAATAATGATAAAGAGGCAGTAGTTGCTTTAAATAAGTTACAAGATGAATTTCAAACAAGAGGCTATTGTAGCTCAGAAATCACTAGAGTGATAGCAGATGCATGGAAATTGAGATCTACAAGATGTAAACCATACATGAGCTCTTATAGTGCTGATACAAGTATTGATAGAAATAAGTTCAGAATAGTTTTTAGATTTGCAAGTGACATCAATAAGTATACGGAAATTATTAAAAAGAATTGGCACCTATTACATGAAATACCAGGTCTGGTTTCCACAGTTGGTGACGCCCCAAACTTCAGTTTTAGAAATAATGTGTCTTTAAAGCAGCAGCTCTGTAATAGAGAAAGTACAGTTTTGTACCTACCATAAATGTAGATGTTAGAGGATCTCCATTGCTGCAGTCCTTACATATGGGTAGTCCGCTGTCCACAATCAGCCCGAATACCAAAGGGCTAGAACCGGCGTCTGTCATCGGCACCCGAGACTGACGTCAGTACGTGCCAGTACAAATGCGCATGACCGACACCATATACTCAGTCTTTCTTGCCTCAGATGCCAGAATGCAAAAAACACCACCCAAAACCCAACCTAAAAAGGGGGAAGGAGGGAGGGAAAATTGGACTACAGCAATGGAGATCCTCGAACATCTACATTTATGGTAGGTACAAAACTGTACTATGTTCTTCGTCTCCCATTGCTGCAGTCCTTACATATGGGTAGAATCCCAGAGCAACGGAAAAAAGGGAGGCTGGCCAACTAAATAGCATTAGGAGCTGCTAACATGCCCTGTAAGATTGCAGTGGCAAACCCAGCCCTAGACCTAGAATAAAGAGGTAAATGATAATGCTTTGTAAAGGTATGTACAAAACTCCAAGTAGCTGCCTCTAGAATGTCTTTAGTAGCTACCCCTCTCAAAAAAGCAGTAGAGGTGGCCGTAGCCCTAGTAGAATGAGGCCTGATCCCAACTGGAGCATCCTTTCCATGATGAGAGTAACAAAAAGCAATACAATGGCCAATCCACTTGGAAATAGTTTGTTTCGAGACAGCTTTCCCTTGTGAAGTCAAAGCAAAAGAAACAAATAATTGTTGAGATCTTCTGAACTCTTTGGTTCTGCTCAAATAATACCTTAACTGCCTATGTACATCCAAAGAATGCAAAACTTTTTCCCCTTTATTTTGGGGGTTAGCATAAAAAGTAGGCAAATGAATAGATAGGTTCAATGCCACATTAGAAATCACTTTAGGCATAAAAGTAGGATTAGTACATAGGGAAACTCTGTCATTGTGAAAAATCAGAAAAGGTTCCACTGCCATGAGGGCCTGTAATTCAGATACCCTTCTAGCAGAAGTAACAGCCAACAAAAAAGCAGTCTTCCAAGACAACAACTTCAATTCAACTGTAGCTGCAGGTTCAAAAGGAGGCAGAGTCAGCTTTTCCAAAACAAAATTAAGATCCCAGGCAGGAGTAGGAGCTCTTCGTGGGGGTCTTATATTCTTTGCCCCTCTAAGAAACTGTTTAACCAATGGATGTGAAAACAAAGGAGGGTCACAATCATAGTGAGCAGAAATAGCTGCAGCATGCACTTTTACAGAAGAGAAGGACAAACCCTTGTCCAATAATACAGTCAAATATTGCAATGTACAACTCAAATTAGGCAATTTGACATCAAAGCCTTCAGCTGAACTCCAAAGAAAAAATCTCTTCCATTTATCAGCATAAACCTTTCGAGTACTAGGTCGCCTGGCTTCCAAAATAACATCCAAAACTTGTTGAGGGAGCTGAAGGCCCTCCTTCTTTAAAACAGAATGCGCCAGGCTGTCAGGTGTAGGGATTGCACCCTGACATTGAGAAAATGATTGTTTTCCTGAGACAATAAGTGAGGAATCTGTGGTAATGGCCAAGGTGTCCCATGAATTAAGCTCCTCAACAGAGGGTACCAATGTTGACAAGGCCAATCCGGTGCTATAAGGATCATGCAAGGTTTGTCCCTCCTGACTTTCAACAGTACCTTTGGAAGAAGAGGCAAGGGAGGAAAAGCATACACGTGAAGGTTGCTCCAACTGAAGGATAGTGCCTCTATTTTCCAGGCTGTTGGATGAAACAGCCTTGTGCAAAACAGTGGCAGTTGGAAATTCAGAGGAGAAGCGAACAGATCTATGTCTGGAGTTCCCCAAGCCATGGTCAACTGAAGAAATACCTGAGGGTCCATCTTCCATTCGTGAGGATCCACAATCTGTCTGCTCAGAACATCTGCTAAAGAATTTTGTGCTCCTGGCAGAAACTGTGCTCGAAGAGTGATGTGCAGATTTAAAGCAGTTTCCCATAACAGCATTGCTTGTCTGCAAAGAGGGTAAGAATGAGTTCCCCCCTGCTTGTTGATGTACCACATGACAGTTGTGTTGTCTGTTCGAATCAACACCAGTCCTGGTTGAAGTAGGCCCTTGAATGCTTCCAAAGCAAATTGAACTGCCAGCATCTCTTTCATGTTGATATGCAAGTGAAGTAGCTCTGGGGGCCAAAGGTCTTGAATCCATTTTCCTGTGAAATGAGCTCCCCAGGCCGACTCCGAGGTGTCTGTCGTTAATATCTGACTTGCCTCTGGTTGGGTCACAGAGAGTCCCTTGTTTAGGTGACATTCCTGAGCCCACCACACAAATTCTTTCTGAATGCAAGGCAGAATCCGAATGACAGTGTCCAAATCGTGGCTGTGTTGAGTCCAAACGCTTTTGAGATACCATTGCAGCTTCCTCATACGCAGTTTGGCATTGGGAAGTACTAGAATGCAAGATGCCATGAACCCCAAGGCTTGAAGGACTGTCCTTGCAGTCAGCCTGGACATTACTGATAACTGTTGGAAGTATAGGTGAAGATTTCTTTGTTTGTCCGGGGTAAGAAATGCCATCTGAGCAGCTGTGTTCAGTCTTACACCCAGAAAACACATCTCTTGTGAGGGTACTAGACTGGACTTTATTTCGTTCACAGAATACCCTAGGCATCTTAAAACTGTCATTACATACTGCAGATGTTGAAGAAGTTCGGCTTGCCTTGAGCCAGAATCAAACAGTCGTCCAGATAAGGATAAATTTGAATTCCTTTTAGTCTGAGAAAAGCTATTACTGGAGCCAGGACTTTTGTGAATACCCTGGGCAGTAGACAAGCCAAAGGGCAATGCAGAGAACTGATAATGCAAATTCCCATTCAAATCTCAGGAATTTCCTGCAACTGGGCCTGATAGGAATGTGAAGATAGGCTTCTTTGAGATCCAGAGTCACCATCCAGTGATCTTTGCCCAACATAGGTAACAGCTGTTGCAGTGTTAACATCTTGAATTTTGGAATTTCCAGAAAGGTATTTAGAATGGACAAATCCAGAATTGGTCTCCAAGTATTTCCTTTCTTTGGCACTAAGAAAAGACGGGAATAAAACCCTGTGCCCCTTTCTGCAGAAGGTACTTCCTGTATTGCTCCCAACTGAAGCAGAGAAGAAATTTGTGCCTGTGCTTCCAGTCTTTGCTGATGAGGCACATCCGGCATACCTTTGAAAGGAGGGAATGTGTGAAAATAAAATTTGTAGCCTCGATTTATTATGTCCAATACCCATTTGTCTTGGGTAACCAAATGCCAATTCCTTTTGAAAAGTCCCAGTTTTCCTCCTAGAGGAGCTGCCAGCAAGGCAGAGTCCGGCAGCTGAAGACACAGGTCATTGGGTCTGTTTCCGAAAGGACTGACCCCTGCCCTCCCCAGCAGAAAGGGTAGAAGAACTCAAAGTCCTAGAAGTAACAGGGCCCTACCTCGCCTCGACCTGCCCCTAGATTGATAATCCGAAGAGGGGAAAGACCATCCCTTAGCAGGCCAATTTCTACTGAACTTAGGGGGCTGAACCTGTAAAAAGTCCTTAACCGTCTGCATAGACTTAGCTTTTTCCTCCATTTTTTTCAAAACTGACTATACTGGAGGGTCAAAAAGAACATCAGATTGCAGAGGAGCATCCATAATTCGAGCCTTAACATGCTCTGACAAGGTCTGATCTTTAAGCCAGGCATGCCTGCGAACAACTGAACTAGTAGCAGCCACCCTGGAAGAAGCCTGTAAAGCATCAAAACCACACTGCAAAGAATGCTTACCAACTTGGTCTGAAGCATGCACTAAATCCTGAAGCTCCTTACATTCAATACCTTCAGCTAAAGCATCTACTTTACATTTCAATTGGCCCAGCAAATAATTTTGATACCTGAGCATATGAAACTGACAATTTAAAGCTCTCATAGCCAAAGTAGAAGAGGTATACAGTTTTTTACCCCACCTATCCAGGGCCCTAGCATCCTTGTCCAGAGGAACTGGATTCTTAACCACAGAAGCCCGAACACCTTTGGGGCCTTGAGTAATAGCTTTTGGATCCGCCCTAGGACTCTTATATAAGTACTTGTGAGCTTCCGGAACCCTGTAGTATCTATCTGGTTTAACCGGGGCAGGAGGCAGAGAATCTGGGTTAAGGGCAGCCTCAGAAAATACATCCTGAACAACATCCAGTACAGGAGGAATAGCCAAGGGCCTATGCTGAGGCAAAAACAAGAATTCTCTTAGCCTTTTACGAGAATCAGAATAATCCTGGCCTTCCCATTTGAAATGTTCCCTCATGGAATGAAAAGTCTCAGAGAAAGAAAAATCTTCTGGAGGGGACGAGAGGAGTAGTGTCCTCAGCCTCCGAATCAGAATAGGGAGGGAAATCCTGAAGTTCTTCCACAGAAGAATCTGACTCATTGGAAGACTGAACCAAACCCTCCAAATCTGTCTGTACCCTGGGCCTCTTCTCAGGGGGGGGCATAGAACCCCTAATTAAAGTTATCAAATCTTCAGCCATCTTTAACATGTGCTTCCTAGGAGCTGGACCCTGGGGACTAGCACCAGCAGGGGCAGACTTAGACTTAGAATGGCTTTTGCTTTGAGAAGGAGGAGGCCTAACTACCCTATGAGGGGAGGGAACCACCGACATCTGAGAAGCACCCTCAGCCTGGCCTAACACAGGAGAAACCACTTCCTGTAGTAACAAAGGCTCCCCTTGAGACTCAGGTAAACTTTCAGAAGGAGCCGCTGAAGTATTCGGTGGTTCTACAGAACCTGCGTCCGGAGTGGACGACTCATCCTGTTTGGACCGCAAAGCCTTCTCTTTGCGTTTCTTAGAAGAACCAGGCGTCGGAGAATCCAACGGCATGTTGTAATTACAACGTTTACCAAACACAAGCTTAGCACAGTCCAACCGACGTTAATAGTACGCTTGTTAAAAGTAGCACAAAAGCGACACCCAACCACGTCGTGCTCAGGCCCTAAACAAGGAATACAGAGTGAATGGTAATCCCTATGAGGAATCTGTTTCCCACAAGAAATACAGTTATTAACTTTTTCTGACATCCGTCAATACTGAGGCAAGAAAAAGACAAAAGTGTCCCCAACGGGGTACTTA
Source organism: Protopterus annectens (assembly GCF_019279795.1). Classification (NCBI taxonomy): domain Eukaryota; kingdom Metazoa; phylum Chordata; order Ceratodontiformes; family Protopteridae; genus Protopterus; species Protopterus annectens. Next base: position 1,059,332,380 of record NC_056746.1, on the reverse strand, counting down.
GCCCAACTTGGTCTCCGGTCTGAAACTCAAAAACCGACAATTCCAGAAAGCCGAACGGCACTTGCAAAAGGCTGCTTCTGCTTAGGACCACGCGGCAAGAAAGACTGAGTATATGGCGTCGGTCATGCGCATTTGTACTGGCACATACTGACGTCAGTCTCGGGCGCCGATGACCGACGCCGGTTCTAGCCCTTTGGTATTCAGGACGATTGTGGACAGCGGACTACCCATATGTAAGGACTGCAGCAATGGGAGACTAAGAACATCATAAGTCTTTCAGAAAAAATCTTTCAAACAGACAGGGCACCTTCCCGTGCAGGAATTGTGCTGCTTGTCAGCATGTCTACACTAAAAATTAGTACATTCATCCTGTGAGATGTTTTAAACTTTATACGAAGAATTATTATGATTGTAAAAGTGTCGATATTGTTTATTTTTGTTTTTGCCAAGCATGCCATGCCTATTATGTAGGCAAAACAAATAGGAGCTTTAAAGAATGTTAGAACATATAAGGGACATACGGAACCAGAAGCAATCAAATGCTCTAGCTAATCATGTCCTGAATACAGACAGTAGCCATTGTTTTAAATTTTTAATCTTACAACAAATAGTAAGGACAGACAGAGGTGGTGACGTAGAAAACCACACTGAAGAATTAGAACAATGGATCACTAAATTACAAGCAGATAGATATCCTGGTTTGAATGGCTGCACCTCATTAGTTCCTTACCTTAAGGCCAGGCGCCTTAAACACTAAAACATGAGTTTTTTTATATATATATTTTTCATTGTACTATTATGGTTATATGTGTGTGCATATGTACACACACACACACACATATATATATATATATATATATATATATATTTAATAACCATCAGGGATGACACCCCCCCCCCCTTTTTTTTAAATATTAATATTTTTTTTAATATTATTGCTTTTAAATATTGCTTTTAAATATTGTTTTTAAATATTAGTGTGTGTAAATATTAGTGTGTGTAAATATTAGTGTGTGTAAATACACACCTTTCTATATATTTTATGCATTTTTCTTATGGATATTGATATATGTTCTTATGTTAGTGGAGTAATATCTCTTTAAATTGTGATGCCATACTAATTGTCCTAGCATTTAACCAAGCATCAGTTGTAGTGATGTGGTCTGATGAAGCAACATTAAGTTGTGAAAGCGCTTACCCCGTTTGTCTTCTGCAATAAAGTACAGTGACTGATTTCCAGTGTGCAACTTTGGTGCCTTAATTTACTTTTGCTGTTGTTGTGTGTTTTGGGCACCTCAGTGTACCTGCAGCCGTTTGGTTTTTGCATCTTCAGTTCCTATTTTTTATTCGGCTAAGGACACACTGCACGTGGATATAATATGGACATGGATACCAACCAAGAATCATTTAATGAGCATAGTCGATTTTTAAAGCTTCTTGAAGTACCAGTGAATCCATTATTAAACGCTGACGTACAGGCAAACACAGTGGATATTGGTTCAGAGATGGAAAAAATGCTCGAGTTTCAGGCACAATATAGGGGGCTAGAAAACCTTCTATATAAGTACAAACGACAATATAAAATTAATGAAGCTAAAACAAAGGCTATAGGTGTAAACTATACAGCCACACAAACTGGTTCAGCAATACCCATGTTTACGAGGACAGGATAAAAAAGTTTTTAGGAGTATGGTTTAAAAAGGATTCTTGCCGTACAAGATAAATTTTGAGAAACTGGAAGCTTTTGACTCTGGAAATGGATTGCACTATACAAGCAGTAAAAATGTTTAGTCCCTTTAGTTTTATATACAGGTCAGTCATATTTTTACCAGTCAGAGAAGTTCTGGATAGTAATAAGAGTTGAAGGATTTCATCTAGGAGGGGAAAGGGGAAGAGTCAAGTGGAATAAGATGATCTTTCCAACAGAACAAGGTGGTTTAGGATTACATGATTTGAAGATACTTAAGAGTTAACCAGTTAAGCCTCATATACATATCACACACAGAAAGCTATAATTCAAAGAGGAAACGGATTTTAAACAAGCAAGGGGAAGTCAAGAAATAAGAAGAGAGTAGGATTTTTGGATGGAGATTCTTAAGGATAACAGTCACAGAGAACATTATATTCATAAAGTAACAAAGTATTTTAAGAAAGTACAGTTTTGTACCTACCATAAATGTAGATGTTCGAGTGCTAATACAGCTGCAGTCATAACAGATGGGTTCTCCTGCCGTCAGGCGGGTCCTCAGTCGGCCGAATTCCAAAGTCTAGGTCCGGCGTCGGTTGTTGTCGCTTCTTCCCTGAGGTCAGTGCGACAGGGGTATAAAAGAACCAGCCGATGCCATGTTCTTCAGTTTTTCTTGCCCCAGATGTCAGGTGCCCCCAGAAGGAAGGCAATACATAAAATTATGAAGTAATGCAATGCAATATAATCAAAAAACAGTAGTTGCAAGCAAATACACCATAGAATACCCCTAGAGGGGAAGGAGGGAGGGAAACCTGGACTGCAGCTGTATTAGCACTCTAACATCTACATTTATGGTAGGTACAAAACTGTACTACGTTCATTGTGCATACAGCTGCAGTCATAACAGATGGGTAGAATCCCAAAGCTAAGAAAGGGGTGGTAGGCACTAGGTGGAACTAGGAGGAGCCAAAATGCCCTGCAAGACTGCAGTGGCAAAGCCTGCTCTAGATTTGGAGTATAATGGTAGGTTGTAGTGTTTGGAGAAGGTATGCACAGAACTCCAAGTGGCTGCTTCCAAGATATCCTTGGTAGGAACTCCTCTGAGGAAGGCTGCAGAGGTGGCTGTGGCCCTGGTGGAGTGAGTTCTAATGCCTGTAGGAACAGTTTTGCCATGAAAGGAATAGCAAAAGCATATGCAGTGGGCTATCCATTTTGAGATTGTCTGCTTGGAAATTGGCTTTCCTGGAGCTCCTACCGCATAGGCCACAAAGAGCTGTTCTGATTTTCTGAAAGGCTTTGTTCTGTCCAAATAATAACGCAGTTGCCTGTGGATGTCCAAGGAATGTAGTAATCTCTCCCCTTTGTTTTGAGGATTGGGATAAAAAGTAGGTAAATGTATGGCCTGATTTAAAGCTACCCTGGATACCACTTTAGGCATAAAGGAAGGGTTGGTTCGTAATGAAACTCTGTCCTGATGGAAGATGATAAAAGGCTTGACTGCCATGAGGGCCTGTAGTTCTGAAACTCTACGAGCTGAAGTGATAGCCAGAAGGAAAGCTGTTTTCCAGGACAAATATTGCAAATCTGATGAAGCAGCTGGCTCAAAAGGAGGCAAAGTCAGTTTTTCCAGAATTAAATTTAGATCCCAAGCAGGTATTGGTTATTTCCTTGGAGGTCTTAAATTCTTAGCCCCTCTGAGGAACGGTCTTAAAAGAGGGTGAGAGAATAAAGGAGGATCAGTGTTGTATTCTGCAGAAATGGCTGAGGCATGGATTTTGATGGAGGAGAACGAAAGTCCACTGCTTAGACGTTCAGCCAAATATTGTAGTATTTGAGGTACATTCAGTTTTCCAGGGTTCTGGCCCTTTTTCTCATTCCAGACACAAAAACGTTTCCATTTTGCGGAGTAAGCTTTTCTAGTTGATGGCCTTCTGGCCTCCAAAATGACATCCTGCACCTCCTTGGAGAGTAGGACTTGCTGTGATGCTAAGGAATCTTCCATGCGGCTAGATTGAGTGTTTTTAGCTGACTGTGAAGAGGTTTGAAGCTGTGCTGAGTCAGAAGAAGAGGCATTAGAGGCAGGGTCCATGGAGGGGAATGAGTCAGGCTCCTCAGGAGTGGGTACCAGTGTTGCCTTGGCCAGTCCGGAGCAATGAGGATCATCTTTGGTCTTTCTGCTCTGGTCTTCAATAGGACTTTGGGCAGCAGAGGAAGAGGCGGGAAGGCATAAACTGTCATTGATGTCCAGCTGAAAGAGAGAGCGTCCACTCTCCAGGCCTTTGGGTGGAAGGTCCTCGAGCAGAATTTTGTCAATTGATGATTTTTGTGGGAGGCAAAGAGATCTACGTCTGGCCTTCTCCATTCTTGGATTATTTCTGTAAAAACTTTTGGATGCAACATCCATTCATGTGGATCTGTCATATTCCTGCTTAGGTCGTCTGCCAGCGTGTTTTCCTTGCCTGGCAAGTACTGTGCTTGTAGTTCCATTTGTAAGTCCATGGCAATGTTCCAAAGTGATATGGCCAGTCTGCATAGGGGATAGGAATGTGTTCCTCCCTGCTTTTTTATGTACCACATAACTGTGGTGTTGTACGTTCTTATCAATAGTTGACCTGGTTGTAGAAGGTCCTTGAAAGCTATAACAGCATTTATTACTGCTAGCATTTCTTTTTGATTGATGTGAAGGTGCTTTTCTTTTTGGGACCATTTGCCCTGAATGCACCGGTCTGTCATGTGCGCCCCCCAGGTGTAGTCCGAGGCGTCTGTTGTGATGACTTGATTTGCTTGAGGCTTGCTGAATGGAAGACCTGTGTTTGCTTGACATGCTTGAGCCCACCACAGAAATTCCTTTTGCAGACATGGAAGTAGTGGTATTATTGTTTCCAAACTGTGGCTGTGTTGAGACCATATGTTTTTTAGGTACCATTGTAGTTTTCTCATATGCAGCTTTGCACATGGGATTAGCAAGATGCAAGATGCCATGAATCCCAGAGCCTGCAGGATTTTCCTTGCAGTCAGCCTGGTGCAATTTGCCAGTGTTTTGAAGTATTGAATTAGTTGCCCCTGCTTCTCTGGCGTGAGGTAGGCCATCTGGGTGTTTGTGTCCAAATTGGCACCCAGGAAAATTATATTTCGAGAGAGTATTAGCCTTGATTTCTCTTTGTTGACTGTGTACCCCAGAGCGTTTAATAACATTATTACATAAGCCAGATGTTTCAGAAGAATGTGCTTGCTGTCCGCTTGGATCAGGCAGTCGTCCAAATAAGGGTATATTTGTATCCCTTGAAGTCTGCAGTAGGCAATTACTGATGCCAGGCATTTCGTGAATACTCTGGGCGCAGTAGATAAGCCAAAGGGCAATGCAGAGAATTGATAATGGGTTGAACCTGCAAGAAATCTGAGGTATCTTCTGCAATTTTGTCTGATTGGGACATGCAGGTATGCCTCCTTGAGGTTCAATGTTACCAGCCAAGACTCCTTGCCCAGCATGGGAAGAAGTTGCTGTAGAGTAAGCATCTTGAATTTTGGTACGAGTAGGAAAGTGTTTAGGATGGAAAGATCCAAAATAGGTCTCCAATCTTTTCCCTTCCTTGGCACCAGAAATAGCCTGGAATAAAAACCTTGACCTTGTTCGTGTGTAGGGTACCTCTTGAATAGCTTTCATGTTTATAAGATCTGAAATTTGCTTTTGTGCCTCTGCCCTTTGATTGTGTGGCAGTTTTGGCATGCCTCTCATTTTTGGAAGGGTATGAAAGTGGAATTTGTAGCCTCTGTTTATACTGTCCAGGATCCATTTGTCCTTTGTGACAACATGCCAATTTTTTGGGAATAGTGCCAGCTTTTCTCCTATGGGGGCTGCCATTTGAGACCTGGTTGGCCTGCAAAGTGGAAAGTCATTGGGTTTGCTTTCTGAAAGATTGTGAGTTGTCCTCACCACCTCTTGGTGTAGGAGCTTGCCATTGTCTGCCTCTGTACAATCCTTGTGGTTGTCCTCTGCCCCTCGGGCGCCTGTATCTGCCTCTTTGGGGTCTGTCCATGGCAGGAAAGGACCAGTTTTTGGAAGGCCAATTTCTACTAAAACGTGGTGGTTGAACCTGCAGAAATTCTTTCACAGTTTGCATTGATTTAGCTTTTTCCTCCATTTTTCGTAATACTTCCTCAGCATTTGCCCCAAATAGTACATCCTTTTGAAGAGGGGCGTCTAGTAATTTAGCTTTGACACGATCAGGCAAGGTTTGTTCCTTGAGCCAAGCATGCCTACGTATGACTGAGCCTGTAACAGCAGCTCTACATGAGGCCTCTAGAGCATCAAAACCACATTGTAAGGTATGTTTACCCACTTGTTCTGCACTATGCATCAAATCCTGCAACTCCTTCAAGTCTGGTTGTTCAGGTTGTGACATTTTACTTTTCAATTGATATAACAGAAACTATTGGTATTTTAGCATATGAAACTGGCAGTTTAAGGCCCTCATGGTTAAGGTAGCCGACGTATATACCTTTTTTCCCCACCTTTCTAAGGATCTGGAATCTCTCTCGGAAGGCAATGGATTTTTGGCAATGGAAGCCTTAACTCCCTTGGGTCCCTGTGAGATGGTTTCTAGGTCAGCAGCATGGCTTTTGTAAAGAAATTGGTGTGAGTCAGTTACCCTGTAGTACCTGTCAGGCTTAACTGAAGCTGGAGGTAGAGAGTCCGGGTTAAGGCAGGCCTCGGAGTAAACATCATCTAGGATGTCCAAGACAGGAGGTATAGCCAGAGGCCTGTGCTGGGGTAACGAAAGAAATTCCCTGAGCCTTTTCTTGGAATCTGAATAATCCTGGCCTTCCCAGCAGAAGTGTTCCCTTAAGGTATGCAAAGTTTCCCCAAATGAGAAATCCTCAGGGGGGGATACAGAAGGAATAGACTCCTCTGCATCAGAGTCTTCAAAAGGGGAGTAAGCCTGTCCCTGATCATCAGAGTGTTCTGAAATAATGGATCCCTGATCAGAGGAGGGGGAATCTTCCTCCACTCTGGGCCTTTTGTCCGGAGGTGGCGGAGAACCTCTGATTAGAGTAATTAAATCCTCAGCCATTTTAAGCATCTGTCTCTTAGGCATGGGGCCTGGAGATGGGCCCTGTGTAACTGGTCTCTTAGGGTGCATGGTTGCTTTAGACTTGGTGAAAGCCTTGATGGAGAAAGAAGAGGAAGGTCTGAAGACACCTTGAGTGGAGGTGGACCTGTCCACATTCTGTGTTTCAATGCCAAGAGTGGCTTCGGTATCTGTAGTCGGTGTGTGGGCCGAGGAGCCTGCGACCTCGGGTACAGGAGACACCGCCAAAGATGTGTCGTCGGTAGTCAGGGGCTGCGTAGGCGCCTCACTGAGAACCGGACCACGTGTAGTCTGCTTTGGCGTGATGTCGGTAGAGGCCGCGGACCTCGAGTGTCGGTCCTTGTCTTTGCGTTTTTTTTAGACAAAACCGGTGTCTGAGTATCCGACGACATGGTATAGTTAAAAGCTTTCCCAAAAAAATGCTGGGCGAACTCCGCCCGACGCTCAATAGTGCGCTTGTTGAATGTGGCACAACAGTGACAGACCGAGACGTCGTGGTCTGGGCCTAAACAAGGTATACAGAGGGAATGGAAATCCTTATGCGGTATTTGTTTCCCACAAGAAATACAATTATTAACTTTGTCTGACATCGGTCTGTGGCAAGAAAAGTTTCCCCAACGGGGTACTTAGCTTTTAAGAAGACTTCGTTTCTAAATTTTTCGTAATCTCAGGAGCTGGCCGACCGGCACTTGCAAACTGCTTCTGCTTCGGGCACCGCGTGGCAAGAAAGACTGAACAACATGGCGTCGGCTGGTTCTTTTATATCCCTGTCGCACTGACGTCAGGGAAGAAGCGACGACAACCGACACCAGACCTAGACTTTGGAATTCGGCCGACCGAGGACCCACCTGACGGCAGGAGAACCCATCTGTTATGACTGCAGCTGTATGCACGATGAACATCTAAGCCAACAAAAGAAAGGAAACAGGAGATTCTGCAGATAGGAATGACTAATTAGGAGTATAGAGAATGGGCAAGAGGGAGTTGGAATTTACTGGAGAAAGGAACCACGGTACTGGGGACAAATAATTGGAAAGAAAGTTATCAGAGTGGGAAGAGGCCAAGAAAATATTCTAACTGCAGGCTAGAGACTACCTCATACATCGCAGATTGACAAAGTATAGGCAAAGAGAAAAGGAAAGGGGACTCACAAGTGGAAGAACTGCATTGGTAGTTTTCACCTGAATCTAGAACAGAAGCTGTTAGTAAAAGGTATAATTAGTAGGGCATATAAATTACCACACGATGACTACAAGAATCTATCAGGGGAGATCAGAAAAGATTGTGAATTGCTTATCCAATCTCTCTAGAAGGATGTATGTTTGGCTCCTAAATAGGCAACAGTGTCTAGATTTAGGCTTTTGCTTGGAAATGTTTGCATAAGCATTTTTACACCCCAAGCAGACTTGACAAATGTCGGATGTGTGATGGGCAAGAGTTAACTGGGACATATATTTTGAAAGCATAATGAGATGATAGACTAAAAACTCTCTCTACCAGAAATACTGGGTGAGCAAATGAGTATAAATAGAAGCAATGTACTTGTAACAACTTGCCATCTGTGTTGTCCATTTTCATTCTTCCTCACTGGTTGGTCTTTGGATCCAATTTGGCTGCATTCACAAGACTTTAGGATCAGTCTCACAAGCTCCTCCTTTTCCCATAATGCATCACACCTTATCTAAGTCCTCAGATCAAGTTTGCTGCCCTAGTAGGTAAGATTACCAAGAATAAATAGAACAGATCAAGAGTCTCTGGGGCCCAAGCCATGAATTTATTGGTTCCAAATTCCTCTAAGTAACTTCTTGAATATACCAAGGCTGGGGGTGGATGGCAAGGAAGTGAGGAAGAATGAAAGTGGACAACACAGATGCCAAGTTATGTTAAGTACGTAACTTCTACATCTGACGTTGTCCTTTTCAACCTTCCTCACTGTTGGGTCACAGTCCCAAGCTACATAACTTCTGTGTGGCCCCTAAGGAAGGATATGCCAGAGCACTATTGAGCCAAAGGATGCCCTGCTTCTGGAGAATGTGCAAATGCACAACTAATGTACAAGTCTTGGACCAAGTGGCTGCAGCATATAATTCATCAATAGATCCTCTGGCAGAAAAAGATGAATAAGTGGCCATGGATCTAAGTAGAGTGGGCTACAGGTGGATGAGGAAATTAAACATCTTTTTTTGGAAATAAATGGTAGAAATGCAATCAGTTACCCATTTAGCCAGGGTAATCTTGGATACTGCTTGGCCCAAATGATTTGTAGAGGATACAAAGTTTCAGATTTTCTGTGCTTCTTTGTCCTGTGCAGCTAGACATGCAGCTGTCTATGAACATTGAGAAGATACAATACATTCTCCTTTATTGGAATAAATTGGAAAGAAAAGCAGCAACTGAATGGACTGGTTAATGTTGGAGTCTGTTGCTACTTTAGGAATAAAAGTCAGATTAGTTCTTAGGAAACACTGTCTTTATGAAAAATGATGCAAGGAGGTTTAGCTGACAAGGCTTGCAGTTCAGATACTCTCCTGGCTGACATGACGGCTACCAAAAATATAGTCTTCCATAAAAGGAATTTCAAATCACAAACTATTGGCTATGGTTTGAAAGGTTTTTGAAGGAGTCACTGAAGGACAAATTTATGGTCTCAAGGGAGAGAATGATCTTTTACTGGAGGCCTTAGCAGAAAAATACCCCGCATAAAGGCTTTGTGCAACTTCAACGAAGAAATGGAGGAAGATCTCTTTCCAGAACGAAAATTAAAAATGGCAGCCAGGTGCAACTTGATGGTAGAGAAAATGGCAGAGTCATGAAAAAGTGAACTCTGAAAAAGGAGAACAGCTGATGTAGGAGCTGTAAATGGATCAATATTCTCCTTTGAAGCCCACACTAAATCTTCTCCACTTACTGTTGACCTTTTTTTGTGGAAGCCTTCTGCGAGCCATGATTATGTTGCGAACTGGAGAAGCAAGCCTGGACTTTGCTAAAAACATTGGAAGTGGAGAAACCATGCAGTTTGCTCGAGTGTATGGAGACTGAGTTGTCGAAGCTTTGACGGATGGGAGAGGAGGTCCCAATTAGGATCCAGTATCCATGGGGACCATAGGAAGGAGAAACATAATTGACGAGGCCAGAAGGGGGAATGAAAACTCAGCACTTCAGCCTGCTGACTTTCTGTAGAAACTTCCGGATCAAGAGAAGGGGGTATGCATAGAGAAGACCCAGGGGCCAATCGTGAACTAGAGTGTCCCTCATGACTTCCCTTATGGGGGATCAGAGCAAAGTACTTGCTGTATTGGCTGTTTAGGGGAGGAATTAAAAAGACTGCAGCAATGTTGGCCTCACCGGCTAAAAATCTGGTTTGCTACTGCTCGACTGAGGGACCACTAGTGAGGGGTCAAAATAGACCTGCTCAGGCTGCTGGCATTTTATTTTCCCTGGGAATTTGAGTTGCAAATAGAAAGCGGCTTGAAGAGATCACCCATTCTCAAATTCTCATGGCCTCTCTGCACAATAGGTAGGATCAGGTTCCTCCTTGTTTGCTTATATACCAGATCACTGACATGTTGTCTGCATGAACTGCAACAGTCCTGAGAGAAAGAAGGTGGCAACCTTCAAACACTGGACCCCACCCAGTTTGGGTTAGTGAAGGGCCGATATTGTCTCCTGAACCTGACTGACTTCTTCGAATCAGTCTCCAGAGCTGTGGAAGACGGCAAGGTGGTCCACACAGCCTATCTGGACCTCGCCAAGGCCTTCGACACCATCCCCCACTCTGGAATCCTAGATAAACTTACTAAGCTGGGCATAAATCCCTACTTCACTCGATGGGGTTCCCAACTGGCTTACTGACAGAACCCAGACTGTAAAAGTAGCCAACTCCAAATCCAGCTCCAGACAAGTGGAGTACCTCAGGGTTTAGTCCTGGGACCACTCTTGTTTGGCATTTAGTTCTTTGAAGTACAGGCCAACACACTAAGGGACTCTGGCTAACAAATTTCACAGATGACTGCAAACGGGGAGCCATTACTGAATCCCCAAATTATGTGGATATTCTAAAAAAGGGCCTTACAGAAACAGATGCTTGGTGACAGAGCCATGGGCTCAAGCTTAATGCCAAGAAATGTATAGTTATACCCTTTGGGGAAAAAACATGTACCCATGAATTACCACATAGGTGGCAGTACACTAAACACCGAAAGTGTGATGAGAGACTTAGGGATACAGGTTGACAGTGGTCTCACCTTCGATAACGACATCACCACAAGTCAGGAAATCCCTCTGTGTGGCACACCGCATCACTAAGGGCTTTTCATCCAGAAAAAAAAAGGAGGTAATTGTCCCACTGTACTCATCCCACAGACCCATTATAGTGTACAACACGCCATTTGGTATGTACCTCAAAAGACATCTGCAACAGCTGGAAAGGCCACAGAAAACCTCACTAAAAGAATCACAGGCCTAAAGCAGATGCCCTATGCTGACCGTCTAAAAACACTCCAGCTATACTCTGTGGCATATCGTCTACTCAGAGGCGATCTCTGCTCAACATACAAGGCCATGTCAAACCCTGAGCTGTTGGACATTCTCCATTTAAAGAAATCCCAAACCCTCAGAGCCACACACTCCAGGGATCTAAACTTTGTCATCACAATGAACAAAACATGCTAGAGGGATAGGTTCCTGACCCAGAGACTCCCCATACTCTGGCATAGACTGCCCATACATGTCAAGCAGAGAGCCTCCTTGGCAGTCTTCAAAAGGAACCATAACGATTGGATGGGATATAGGAAATTCACCCCGGGGATCACGTCAGTTGCCCTGCTAGACAGGGGTCTAGGGAAGTAAATATTGTGGGAAGAAATAAATATCCAGGGAATTGTTATGGCTAGGCTTGTATAGGCCATGGGGTTGATAGCCTAGTACCTAACTATGAACCTATGAGGTCCTAAAAGGCTTGCAAAGTTAGACAGATGGCTCCCATCTCTAGGGCATTGATATGCAGCTTAGCCTCGTGCTGGAACTATGTGCCTTGGACCATCTTTCCCTGATAATGCCCCCTCCCACCCCAACAGGGAAGGATCTGTGGTCACTGTGGCTATTAGAGGGCAGAAAGAATGACCAGCCCAGGGAGAGGTTGTTTGATTGCATCCACCATTTAAGATATCGCCTGCAAATGGCAGTTATTCTGGTAGGAGGAGACAGGGGCTGGTAAAGAATAGACCACTGAAGCCAGGGTCCACTGTAGGTCTCGCATAAAGCATCTTGCTAAGGGTACTAGAATGACGGCTGTTGACAGACCCTAATGCTCTGAGAACTAACTGCGCTGGAGGAGATGGGAGATCCAATGAGTCCTGGACTTGCCATCTCAGAGAAGTTATGCCATGCAGAGGCAAAGATGCTACTTGGGTTGAAGTGTTCAGTTGCGTTCCTATAAATTCTAGATTCTGCACAGGAGTCAGGTTTGACTTTGTCAGGTTTACTGAAATACCTAGGGAATTGAAGATCTGTACAGAGTAATCCTTGGCTGGACTCAGTTGATGCCTTGTTGGTGCAGTAAGGAGCCAGTCGTCTAAATATATAAATACCTGGAATTCTTTTAGCCTCAGGTGACCCGCGACAACTGCCATACATTTGGTAAACACCCGGGGGGGGCTGTGGTGACTCCAAAGGGCAGTGCTCTGAATAGGTAATGATTGGCCCCAGCCAAAAGCATAAGGGTATCCTGGAGTGCTTGTTCAATTTGATGCGATAAAACATGCCCTGGAGATCTACAGAGCACTTCCAATTATCCTTGCTTAGAAGTGGCAGAATCGACTGAAGCATAACCATTCAGAACTTTGACTTCTTGACATATAGGTTGAAGTTGCCAAGATCCAGTATTGGTCTTGGGTCCCCTGTTTTCTTTGGCACCAAGTAGTGACAGTAATTTCCCTATCCTATTTGTTCAGTCAAGATCTCTTGGACAACTCTTCTCTACAGGCTTTTGAACATTGTGAATAGCAAACTCCCTCTGACTGGGTGGCACATCGGTGATTAACCTCCCTGGGACTTGGTGGTGAGGGGAAAGGGAATGCAATAACCTCAAGATATTTTTAGCACCCAGACATTATGTTTGTCCAGGTACCTAGGTGCAGGGATAGATTTCCCCCAACTGCCACCAGAGGCGGGCAGTCAAGCAGCGCTTCAAGAGCACAGATGGGGCTTACTGCTAAAGGGTTCTTTAAAGCCCTGATTCTGTAGACCCACCCCCACACCTCTGGGTGGCATCTGCCATTAAAACCTCCTCCTCTGTTCCTAGAAAAGGCATTCCCACACAAGTCCTGGAAAGGCCCTTGTGATTTTCTGAGCTACGTCTTCTTCCCAACTCTGAGTTCTTGAAAAGGTTCTTTGGGGAGTAGAAAAACTTAATCCCTACAGCAGACAAGGTCTTTCCATCTTTCTCACCGCAGGCAAGAGAGTTTCTCTTACCAATGGTCTAAACAAGGACGAACCATGAAAAGGAATATTAATGAAAGAAACTTTGAAAGGTTTTGTGAAAACACAAAGCCGCATCCAGGCACATCTCCTAATGGCTATGCCTGCACTTCATGCCTGTGTGGTGCCTTAGGCAGAGTGCGAAATCAGCCTCATCAAGGAGTTTGCAAGGGAAGACAGCTGCCAACTGGGGAGAAAACTGTTTTAGGTTCTCCTCTGATAAGCTCTCCTTCAGAGAGTTGGTTAGCACCTTCACCAGATCTCTTTCCAGAAGTGTAAAATGTGCCAAGTAATTCAATGCCCTCAGGACGAAGGTGGCAGAGTCATACATGCACTTTCCATGTCTGTCCAAAGCCTGAGACTCCTTGTTTGGGGATTGAACACCAGCTTTGTTCAGCGGGCTCCTTTCTCATGGCTACTGACAACAATGGCATCAACTGGGCCAGCCTTGCTCCAATGTAAGTGGTCAGAGAGCAGGACTCAAGAACTTATCAGAACACTTGGGGATTGGCTTGACTGTGGCCGGATCCTTCAGAGCTCGGAGGGAAACCGACTCAATGAGTTCATCTGCCAGGGGAGTCATCCAGGATATAGAGGGGTCTGCCCCAAAAACCTCTAGGAACACAGACGCCTCAGGAGGAGGATTTTGGGAGAACCAGCCACCTGTTTGCCTCAGGAGATGAAGGTGGCCTCAGAGACATTGTCTAGTGGAGATCGGGGATCCTTCTCCATCAAAATCAGTGTCCTTGGTGAACAACTCCAAGGGTGAGTTCATGTGCCTCCTCTTGCAAGTGTTCTTCTGATGAACCTCTTCTCTGGGATGGTCAAGGAAAAAATCAGAAGAAAGGGTACTCCTTGCAGGGAAGTAGTCTGGAGGCTTCTGGGGGGGGGGGGGAGATAACAAATGGCAGGATGGATGACTCAAAGCATAGATAAGATGACAACTGGCTAAGATCCATAGGAGGAGGAGTTTCATCTCTAGGTCTAGAGAAAGCCCTCTCTGCTACCTGGAAGGCTGATGGGCCTGGGGACCCCTCCCCGAAGGGTTGAAGCCACTGAAACAGAGAAAAGTGGAGTCCACCCAAGATCTGAAGCCTTCAGACAGAGACTGGCCTGAGCTTCTGAAGGCCGAGACCCCCAGGGCCGATGCAATCTCCAATCTGGGACCCACTATGGATCTGAGGGTATAGCAGCAGAACGAGTCCGGGAAACAGACAGTCGAAGAAAGACATTCTTGGAGACACTGAGACTCAGGAAACCAGAAACTAAGATTTTGAAACAGTAGGTCGAATCGGAAAAGGAGCTTGTAGCACATGCACCAGCACTCTCGCTGATCCAGGGTGGGATGGAGATGACAAAATCCCCATCTGCATCTGACCTTTGAGGAAAAGTGCCTCATCCTGTCCATTGCTGACTGGCAAAAGCTTCAAGAAGACCTAGAGGATGCTGACGAATGTTTGGACTTAGCTGGTGATGGTATGACCCAAGAGGTCAGAACAGGAAAAGCTGGTCTGTTCCAAACTCGAGTACGACTCCAAGACCTCAGATCCAAAGGCCTAGGATCCAAAGGAGGCCTGATGGGGAAAGAGGTATACTGGATCAGAAGAATGTTTGCTGGATTAGAGGATGTACTGGGATCTGAAGACAAGCAGATCCCAGGGGCAGACTTGTCTGCTGTATGGGAGTCTGTCGGATCTGAAGATGATTTAGTCTTTACCGGCTCCAAAGAATTTGGACCTGACAATTTTGGTCTTTTTTTGGCCTGAGAAGACATAGCCCCTGGAGAAACTGGGAGGACTTGCTTCTAGTGGTCTTTTGAGGTTGAAGGCTTGGAGGGAGGTTTGAGCCCCCAGAAGGCAGCAACAGACCTCTCAAAATTGGTTTATTTCTTCTATCTGACAGGGCACAAAGGCTGAAGGCCATGCAAATAACACAGTCGGTGTTCAAATGCCCTAGCCCAAGACAGCAGACACACCTCTTGTGGAAATCAGAATTTGGAATTTTTTGTCCACAAGAGGTGCATCTTTTAAAACCTGTAAGCTTATCTACTATTTTAAGGGAAGGACTTCACAGGTTATCGGACACACTCACATTCTAAGGCGAGGAGAGAAGACAAAGATTTATTTATTTATTTTAAGAAAAGTGGAAGGAAAAAATCCCAACAACACTATAAACTGTAGAAGGCAAGAGTAGGGAGGAAAGAACAAGACTCTAACACAAGCATATTAACTAAATTGGGAAGGGAGGTAAAGAATAGCTAAACAAGTGAAGAAACAACTACTATTGTTTTTATTTATTTTTACAACAGTTAAGAGAAACAAGATAGAAATATAGTAAAATGGCAACTCAGTTAAGAAAAATGTTCAAGACTAAAGGATCACGTCTGTGCTGGATGGCGGCAAATGAGATCTGAGAAGTCATTATGGGAAAGGGAGGAGCTCAAGACTCGGATCCTAAAGTCTTGTGAATGCAGCCAAATTGATCAAATGTCAGATCCAAAAACCCAACAGTGAGGAAGAATGAAAAGGACATCATATCTGAATTGCCTATACATAGTAGACAGTTTAATTCTGGTGGCTGCCAAAAAAAGCAATTACCAGAAAATGGAAATCAAAATCTAAACCAACTACATTTGAATTGGTGAATATTGTAACAGAGATAATGAAGCGAGACCTTTAGAAAAGGGGTAGGAGCAAATTACACAGAAAAAATATGTAAACTGTGGGAACTGTACAAGCAAAAAAGTGTTTTGGAATTAGGTTTTAAGGGAAAGCAGGAATTGAACAACTTGTGCAATGTTGGACTGATATTATACAGAACATGTGCTGTATAATGTTTGTAACTGTGAACATGAATATGTTTTTCTACATAAATATAAGCTGATGTCGCAAGTGATAATTCAATAAAGTAATTTAAAAAAGAATGTGATAAGCATCTTTTAACCTCCTGCCAAGGAGAAATATACTCACACTGCCATCTATAACCTTGCTAAATGATCTTTAGAACCAATTTCTCTGAAACTGTTTCCAAAGAGAAAAGTGGAGATTTGGACTTTCTGGAAGGGAAAAGGGATTTCCAGGGTGGGAGGAGGGATTAAAGGCCCTTAAACAGTCAGACTGACTAGATTGTCTTTGGGTTGCCGGTTGGGGTTCCTGAATTTTTTGGAACACCATTGCCGTTATGGCAAAATTGGATGAGAAGTTAAGAGTCTCCCTTAGAGATTCCCTGATTTAACTTGTACCTTTCATTACAGTTTTTGATTACTCTGCAGCAATGGAAGCAAAAAGCAAAACTACCAAAAAGAGAAATTAAAATCTCATTTTACACATCCTCTTGGGAGATTCTGAGAATGCAGCCAGGTAATCCTCCTCAAAACAGTACCAGCCATAGCCTTTGAAAAATAAGCAACTTGAGTCATACACACACTGTAAACACACATCAGTGACTAGTACAACAGAACTAAATTTAGAGAAGATTTTTCCTCATAAGAGACTGAAGACCAAACATTCCTCATACTTTCAAAGTGAGTCAAAGTACACATTAACGTGTGAACCTGACAATTCAAAATGCAAGTTGCAAAAGCATATACACTATTTTTCAATCTTGTGTTAGTCCTTCAAAACACAAACTCTTAACTTTAAAATAAACTTCATTTGAACAACAGGAAGAACAAATAACAACCAAAAATAAGAACAAATGACCAGCACTCGAATCTGCAAGACACCATCAACCAAACACAAACGAATTGACCTAGGTTTCGTCTTTATTCAGACTTCTTCAGAATAATACTAAACAATTCAAACCATGCAAGCTTAAATAAGAGGCAAATCATGACATCATTACCTAATTAATTAACATCCATCTTACTTAAAGTAAACTGAACACACTCAATGTTTTTAAAAAAACTGAATTGTGAAATAAAAAAGCACAAAAATAGAAATATATATTATTTACACAAGACATACAATAAAAACATACAATAAAAACATGCAATGAAAACAATGAGTTATGATCCCATTACCCAAGAATATGCTTTAATGTTAAAATTGGGGCAATATTAATGTGGTCACTGATGCCAGGAAAAACCATGGCATTCAACCTTAATTGCCACCTCATTTCACTAATATCAAGATGAAGGTCTAGAACATTACCCTGTACATCCCTAACAATTTGTTGTATCACACTAAACATTAATTTAAATTTAGTGTGATACAACAAATTGTTAGGGATGTACAGGGTAATGTTCTAGACATTCATCTTGATATTAGTGAAATGAGGTGGCAATTAAGGTTGAATGCCATGTTTTTTCCTGGCATCAATGACCACATTAGTATTGCCCCAATTTTAACATTAAAGCATATTCTTGGGTAATGGGATCATAACTCATTGTTTTTATTGCATGTTTTTATTGTATGCCTTGTGTAAATAATATATATTTCTATTTTTGTGCTTTTTTTATTTCACAATTCAGTTTTTTTAAAAAACATTGTTTGAGTGTGTTCAGTTTACTTTAAGTAAGATGGATGTTAATTAATTAATTAGGTAATGATGTCATGATTTGCCTCTTATTTAAGCTTGGATGGTTTGAATTGTTTAGTATTATTCTGAAGTCTGAATAAAGACGAAACCTAGGTCAATTCGTTTGTGGTTGGTTGATGGTGTCTTGCAGATTTGAGCGCTGGTCATTTGTTCTTATTTAAAATAAACTTTCCTGAAGAGAGAAAGAAAAGTTTTCATAACAAACACAAAACGGATTTTTTTCAACAAAGGAAAAGCATACGCAGTCTATCTTCAAAAGCCTTAGAGAAGCATACTCTTGGGGCAGCAGTAAAGTTCTGAAGGGCTTGGCACCCAAACTTGTCTTTTTGTCAGCTCAGCTTGAGCTGCCTGGCATTTTGGGCATATGGACGGTGCCCTGAAGCTGAAGCTTCAGAAACTGACTGGCTGTTACATCCTTGGCAGGATATAACCCATACAGCGAAGGCTACTGAAGCAGTGATCAATATGACAAACAGTGGAAGTTTAAGAACAAATATATATAAATTCTAAGTAGATTAGATAAAATGAAATGTATGCATACAATGATAAAAACAAATCTTTTCAGCTGCATTTGTCTTTGAAACCTACAGAATGTAGATCCAAGTTCTTACCGTGTACCAGCCACTTACTTCATTACACATGCTCAAGATCTGTAAAACTACAGCATTCCAAAATTCTATAAAGCCTAACCAATGAAAGTGTGCAAAAGCACATCACTGCCTTGTACATTGGCATATTTAACTGTCTAACCCAAATATTTCATAACACTAATTTTATAGTTCACTGTCTACAAGTCAACTTCACCCCAGCTAGGTGGGAACGTGGTTGAAATTTCTGACTTAAATCAGTACATTCTTACACAGTGTCAGAATACTGTGTACCCCAAGGCTCCATACTCGGTCCAATACTTTTTACCATCTTCACAAGTAATCTCACTTCAGCCACACTTGCCACATCATGTAGAAACCCCTCCAGCAGGTCAGGGGCATGAGCCCATATACTCCAGAATAGGTGTCAAGGAGAAGGGGGTAACCTGGAACTGAGAAGGAGAATGACCAAGACTATCTTATGGGCAAGAGGGGAAGGAAGGAGGAAAATACAGCAACAGTGAACACACTCTGTGACTCCCAAAGCCGAATGCCCTGAAAAATGGCTGTGGCAAACCCTGCTCTGGACCTGGAAAAGGCAGTAAGATGGTAATGCTTGGTGAAGGTATGCAGAGAGGACCAAGTAGTGGCTTCCAGAATGTCCTTGGAGGCCACTCAAGTAGCAGAAGCAGCGGTAGCCCTTGGGGAATATGTCCTCTGAGTCTGGAGGCTCCTTACCATGATGGCTGTAGCAAAGAGATACAGTGCAAGCTCCATTTGGAAACTGTTTTGAAATGGGTCTCACTTGAGAGCTACTGGGAAAGTCCACAAAATGTTGGTCCAACTTCCCGACATCTTGGTTCTGTTGGAGTAGCAGCGCAGTTGCCTATGCATATCCAAAGTATGAAGGATCCTTTGTCCCTATTTTTGAGGGTTAGGAAAGGATGTAGCCAAATGGATGGTTTGGTTTAAAATCTCTGGCATCACCTTGGGCATATAGGAAGGATTGGTCTTAAGAGATGCTCTGTCTGGGTGTAAAATGATGAAAGGTTTCACACACATAAGGGCCTGAAGCTCTGAAACCCTTCTGGGCTGAGGTAATGGGTAATAGGAATGCTGTCTTCCAGGTAAGGATTTTTTTTTATCTGTGGAAGCAGCTGGCTTGAATGGTGGAAGGATGAGCTTCTCCCGAATGAAATTGGAGGTCCCACGGGAAACGAGAGGTTTTCTGAGAGGCCTAATGTGGATAACCCTTGTCTGAAAGGAGCCAGATGGGCAGAAATAGCCGAAGCGTGGATTTTAACAAAAGGAGTAGAACAGTTCTTTGTAAAAGAGGCTTGATAGGTGTGACAAGATCAAAGGAATCTGAACTTGGCAAGGGCTTTGTCCCTTTTGTCTGCACCATATAATTGAATCTTTTTCATTTGGCAGCATAAAAACTTTCTAGTGCTTGGTCCCCTAGCTTTTAGGATGTCCAAGACCTGTTTGGGATCAAGGTATCATCCAAGCTGTTAATTTTTTGTGTGTGCAGGTTGGGGTATATGACAGTGCCCTTGTTTTGTGTTAACAGGTCCATTCTCTGTGGCAGCAGACATGGTTCCTTGTTAGCTAGACTAAGCTATAGGGGGTAGCAGTGTTGCCTTGGCCAATCTAGTGCTATTAAAATTACCTTTGGCCCTTCTTCCCTACTTTCAGTAGTACCTTGGGTAGCAAGGGTATGGGGGTGGGGAGAGGCATAGAGGAATAGACCCTGTGCAAGGGAAAGAAAAGGTCTACATCTTCCAGGCTGACTTAGTTTTGTTCCTGGAGCAATACCTTTCCAAATAAGCATTTTCTTTGTTGGCAAAAAGGTCCAACTGCAGCATACCCCATTTTTTGGCTATGCTTAGAAAAACTTCCTGTTGCAACTGCCACTCATGGGGTTCAGACAGGCTCCTGCTGAGGTGATCTGCTAATTAACTGGTTTCCCAGTGGTGACTGGTGACCTCAAATCAAAGGGCGGGGGGCAGGAGACAGCTGAATGGGTGGGGGTCAATGGGAAGGGGTGTGGCCAACCAGACAGGGGAGGAGCTATGCTCAAAACCACAAAAACTGTAACTTAATTAAATACGCTGCCCTGGGTGCCAAACTTTCATTATGAGAGTCCAAGCAAGACAAAATGACATGTAGAAGAAAAAAAATATTTCAATGCATTGGCTGCATGACAGCTTACATAATATCTAGATGGGAACAAAAAGGTTGAGGCATGAAAAAATTAAGTACTTTTTAAATGCATTACTGGAATGCCAGTCAAAATCAAGTACAAGAAAAACAAGCAGCACTCAACTCGAACCACTTCTACTTGCACTGCAGTTCTAATTATAATTTATAGTCAGCTTTATTAAAGTATTAAAGTACCAAGTAACATGCTGGAAGCAGCAATCTCTGCAATACCCCCACTTGTAAAAATGTTTCTTATCCAAAAAAGATCTGCTGCCTGACAACAACTATCTACTTGTTTCATGGGGCAAACATGATCAAAGTAAAAAATTAAAAGCAAACAAGAAACAAGCTCAAGATACACTGCTTAAAGGATTACTGCACAGGTTAAGGACCACACACGATAGTTTGGCATTCTGTTTAGTTTACAGGTAAAGCCTGCAAAGATGACTGCAAGTCTCCAACAAATGTAATGAGCTTCTTAAAATAATGGAATCCTGTCCTTTAATTACAAATATTGTCATATGCATTTCAATACCCAAGGCTTATACGTTATCTAGTTATGCATGTATTCTCTGCATGGCAACAGAAAGGCTTTCACCGTTGGCAATGCTCATTAAAGCTTACTTGCATCTTACAATCTCAGACAAGCTTACCTGATGGTCATTAAAGCATTGCTACTCAAACACACAGCAACAGGCACTTTCTGAATAATATGCATAAATCAACAGTATAAAAATATGACAGAAACCAGAACATTCTGCAAAATCAAGGACAGATGAAAAGCCACTGTAGTACTTGTGTCTACCTCAGATGGGGGGATATACTCTGCACATTTACATTGCATAACTGCTCCTTGCCTTGCTTGAACACATCCACAGTCACTACATGGGGGAGCGGGGTGCAACAAGTATGTCACAATTTGAAATGTCTCTGGCTGACTGATGGCCCTGACACATTTGTCATATCTCTCAACCTCAGAGAAAGAAATCTGGACAAAGTCATACATAGAAGTGGGACAAATGCCCCAAAAATAAGGTTTAAATATTGCTCTTATAAACTTAGAAAGATAATAAAATAGTAGGTCTTGCGTTAGTATGAATTTTCTGAAGGATATGAAATCTGAAGCTCAAATGTCTGTCATTTTCTAACTTCAGTCTTGAATGATTTGCCACTAATTTGCAAAAACACACAATTTTATGAAAGATGGACCAAAAATATGACGCAAAAATATAAAACTGCCACACAATACAGCTGGGAACCTGTCAAAGAAGGGACACTTTTTTAATATTAGTACTGATAACTTGAGCAGCTGACAAAATAAAAAGATCTACATGCATTTCCGAAATAAAAGTATTCTATAACTCTGATTATTACAGTTCTTAATTAATTGTAAACCCTCCACATTTTCTTCCAAAATTGCCATTTTGCGGAGGGATTAGGGGAAGAGCAACATTTTGAGCCAAAATCAGGGAAAGTTGAGAGGTTTGGATATGCCTAATTCTATGAAGCAATTTATTTGCACGTACCTCTCAACCTGTTAATGCAGGAAATCTGGACAAAGCCAAATATATTGGAAGGGAACATATAAACAGTACTAAATATTGCTCTTGTATAAATTGAGACAGTTGATAGAATAACAGGTCTTGCTTTAGCATGCATTTTGCTTTAGCATGCATTTTTCTGAAGGTTATGAAGTCTGAAACTCAGTGTCAGTCATGATTTTGTGACTTAATTCCCAAGTGATTTGCCAGAAAACCACAAATTTTATGAGGAACAAACCAAAAATAAGAATCAAAAATCTATTAATTCTGCAAAATCTATTAATTCTGCAAAAATCTGGGGAGTTGAGAGATATAGTTCAGCCAGGGCTGTCTGAGTTTGCCGCCCTTCCTCCCTCACAAAATCATGGCCAAATGGAGCCTCCCCCCTGCAGCCATTCAAATGAACCATTAATTGGCTATTTAACCCCATTTACCATAAACACTAATGTGCATACTGCTTTACTTCAGCAATGATTTGGACTTCATTTGAAAGCTTTATTTTGCATTTTACAGCACAAATTCTAATAGATATCTGCTAAACAAAGCAATGCATTCTCGCAATGAAAACAGACTTGGCATTAAAACTTCTCTGCCTTTGAAACTCAAATTCACTGAAAGAGCATTGAAACCCACATTCAAATAAAATACATTTTGCCAGTGGCAGATAAAGATCAACTTTGGGGCTGTTTTCAAATCACAGGCCCCTTGCAAATGAAACATACACATTCTCTGATGCACCTTCCTGGTTGTATTAAATTATATTCCTTGTACAATACAGCACAGTTTTAGAGGGCATTTTAAATTTAATTTGAACATTTTTCCAGTAAACAATGAAACAAAATACATGCACCAATAATGACAAAACCGCCCAATTCAGAACATTTCCATCATAAAAGTCTACTCAAACTTTTTCAGAGACTGTGCATATTTACTGATACTGGTGGACTGTAGAAGTAAAAGTCATCTAAATAATTCCACATTAAAGAGATCTGTAACAAAGAGGTTGCTGCTAGCCAACAACTTTATATTTCATTGTTTCATCCGCAAATAAAGTGCCTGTTGCCCTTGAGGATAAACTGCCTATGTTACACTAAAAAAAAGATAAGCTAGTAATATTGCAATAGGGAATGGATGGCAAACTGATAACAGGTTCATAGTTACTAGGTATCTTCGCCAAAAAGGAATGCAGCAACCACCCCCTTTGCAACACTGTACAGTATCAGCAATGCATCTACCTACTGTAGGAGTAGAACCCACAGACTTCTGCGTCAAAAGCAAGTACACTACCTGTTGTGCTATTAACAATGCAAGCAGACTCAGCATAACTAAGCAGCACTAAACTTTTGCTCCCCTACAGCATTCAGCTCCTTGTAAAATCTACTCACTCAGCTGCATCTCTGAACCTTGCAACACAAGAAATCTGGAAAAAGTCAAAATGTATTGGGGGACGGGGGACAAAAGCCCAAAAAACAGAGACACATTTTAAACATTGCTTGTATAATGTTGGAAAGTTGCTAAAATAAAATGCTGTGTTACCACCATACATTCACTGCCAAGTCTTACACACAGGACCCTGTGCAAAACAGTCAGAGCAACATACCACTTTGCCAAATCAGCTGTTTTATGCGAGAGGAAGAATGAAACTTAAATGGCTACCATTTAGTGAATTCAGTTCTCACCACAGCTGTCAACCTCTTAGCACAAAACACCTGAACAAAGCCAGTAATGGGGGAATACAGCCCCCAAACATATTCAGTTAATTCAGTTCTTACCATAGCTCTCAAACTTAGCACAAAAAACCTGAATGAAGCAAATAATGGGGGAATACAGTCACAAAAATGGGGACAAATTTCAAATATCCATCTTATAAACTTACACAATTGCTAGAAAAAAAGGTTTTGTGTTGCCATGTACTTTCTGAAGAATATGACGTTTGAAATTCAAATGCTTGCCATTTTTATTTAACATTTGTTAAGCAGGAAAGTCTGACTTGGAGCAAAAGCCAATTTTCAGCAGAGGCCCAGGGAGAAATACTCCAGACACATGTCTTTGTAAGATGGGAGGACACCAGAGCACCCAGAGGAAATCCACACAAACACAGGGAGGACATGCAGACTCCACAACTAAGGCACCCCAGCCAAGAATCAAACCAGAGAAAGTACAGTTTTGTACCTACCATAAATGTAGATGTTCGAGTGTTCACCCTGCTGCAGTCATCACACTTGGGTTATCCTGCAGTCAGGCGGTCCCGCAGTCAGCCAGAGTTCCAAAGTCTTGGTCCAGCGTCGGTTGCTGTCGCTTCCTTCCTGACGTCATTGCGCCAGGGGTATACAAGAGGCATCCGACGCCATTTACTTCAGTTTTTCTTGCCCCAGATGTCAGGTGCCCCCAATAGGTAGGCAATACATATTGCTATATAAAAATATACATGTAAAACTAAAACAATACTTTCAGTCACAAGCAAATACACCACAGAGGTTGTACAGGATAGAAAGGTATGGATAAGTCCAGCTAGTTCAGAGGGGATGGAGGGAGGGTAACCTGGACTGCAGCAGGGTGAACACTCTAACATCTACATTTATGGTAGGTACAAAACTGTACTATGTTCATCGTGTTACCCTGCTGCAGTCATCAAACATGGGTTGAATCCCAAAGCTAAGGATGGGTGGTGGAGTTAAACAGGGTTAGAAGAAGCTAGTAGGCCCTGCAAAACTGCAGTGGCAAAGCCAGCTCTAGTCTTAGAATATAGAGGTAAGTGATAGTGTTTTGTGAAGGTGTGCACTGAACTCCAAGTTGCAGCTTCCAGAATATGCTTGGTTGGCACCCCCCTGAGAAAGGCTGCTGATGTAGCTGTAAGCCCTGGTGGAGTGGGGCCTAATGCTAGCAGGTGCCAGTTTCCCATGATGTGTGTAGCAGAAACGTATGCAATGTCCAATCCATTTTGAAATGGTCTGTTTTGAGATAGCTTTTCCTTGTGATCCTGCAGCATAGGCTACAAAGAGCTGGTCAGAGTTTCTGAAAGCCTTAGTTTTATCCAAGTAGTAACGTAATTGGCTGTGAATGTCCAAAGAGTGCAGGAGTCTTTCTCCTTTGTTCTGGGGATTTGGAAAAAAAGGTGGGCAAATGAATGTTTTGGTTTAGGGCCACACTGGATACCACCCTTTGGCATAAAGGAAGGGTTAGTTCATAGAGAGACTCTGTCTTGATGAAAAATGAGGAAAGGCTCCACTGCCATTAGTGCCTGTAGCTCTGAAACTCTTCTAGCTGAAGTTATTGCTAGCAGCAGGGCAGTTTTCCATGAAAGAAACTTTAAATCAGCTGAGAAAGCTGGTTCAAAGGGCAGCAGTGTAAGTTTTTCCAGAACAAAGTTGAGATCCCAAGTAGGTGTTGGTGCTCTCCTGGGCGGTCTTATGTTCTTAGCCCCTCTGAGGTACTGTCTTAGGAGTGGATGTGAAAATAAAGGAGTATCCGTGTTGTAATGAGCTGAAATTGCTGAGGCATGGATCTTAATAGATGAAAAGGAAAGTCCTTTGTGCAACATCTCAGTTAAATATTGTAGAATCTGAGGAATGTTTGGATCAAGGAGATTTTGGCCTTTAGCCTGGTTCCAGACGCAAAATCTTTTCCATTTGTCTGAATAGGTTTTCCTGGTGCTGGGCCTCCTGGCCTCCAGAATGACACCCATAACAGCTTTGGATAGAGGTGTTGGTTGATTGTTTAGGTAATTTGCCATGCAGCCAGGTTTAAAGTCTTGAGCTGGCTGTGTAGAATTTGATTGCCTCGCTGGGTGAGCAGGTGAAGAATTTGTGGTAAAATCCATGGTGGGCCATGGGCCATGTTCTTTAGAATTGGATAACAGTGCTGGCATGGCCACTCTGGTGCAATGAGCATCATATGTGACCTCTCTAATCTGACTTTCAGCAGCACCTTTGCTAGAAGAGGCAGTGGAGGAAAGGCATACACTGTTAATGTTTTCCAACGGAATGAGAGGGCGTCCACTTTCCAAGCTTGTGGGTGGAATATTTGAAGTTGGTAGTTTTGGGGGTTGGCAAACAGATCTATGTCTGGGCGTCCCCATTTTTGAGTTATCATTGCAAATACTTGTGGATCCAGTTTCCACTCGTGGGGATCCATGATGTTTCTGCTTAGGACGTCTGCCAATGTGTTTTTCTTTCCTGGCAGGAATTGTGCTTGTAGTTGAACTTGGTAAGACAGTGCTGTGTTCCACAAGGTCATTGCTTGCCTGCACAGAGGGTAGGAATGTGTGCCCCCTTGCTTGTTGATGTACCAAATTACTGTGGTATTGTCCATCTTTATTATTAGTTGTCCTGGGTGTAAGATGTCCCTGAAAGCTGTTAGGGCATTCTGTACTGCTAGCATTTCCTTTTGATTGATATGCAGATGCCTTTGATCTGTAGTCCATTTGCCCTGAATGCACTGTCCTGCCATGTGTGCTCCCCAGGCATAGTCCGATGCATCTGTTGCCATAGTTTGTCTGGCTGTGGTAATGTGAAAGGCTGACCCTTGTTGAGGTGACAAGCCTGTGCCCACCATAGAAACTCCTGATGAAGGCAGGGAATGAGTGGTATCATGGTTTCCAAGCTGTGGCTGTGCTGAGTCCATACGCTTTTCAGGTACCATTGTAATTTCCTCATATGCAGTTTTGCAAATGGTATTAGTAGTATGCAAGATGCCATGAATCCCAAGGCCTGCAGAATTTGTCTTGCAGGGAGTTGGGTCTGTTGCCATTATTTTGAAGTATTGAGTCAGCTGCTGTTGCTTGTCTGGCGTGAGATAAGCCATCTGGGCAGTTGTATTCAAGTTGGCACCCAGGAATATTATGTTTTGTGAGGGCACTAGTTTTGATTTATTTTCGTTTACTGTGTACCCTAGGCAACTTAGAAGGTGTTTGACAAATGCCAGATGTTTTAAAAGAATATCCTTGCTTTCTGCTTGAATAAGGCAGTCGGTCCAGGTATGGGCATATTTCAATTCCTCTTTGTCTGCAGTATGCAATTACTGGTGCCAAGCATTTTGTGAAGACCCTGGGCGCAGTAGATAAGCCAAAGGGAAGTGCAGAGAATTGATAATGGGTTGAACCTGCAATGAAGCGGAGGTATCTTCTGCAATTTTGTCTGATAGGGACATGCAGGTATGCCTCCTTGAGATCCAACATTACTAGCCAAGCCTTCTTGCCCAGCATGGGAAGAAGTTGCTGTAGTGTTAGCATCTTGAATTTTGGTACTTGCAGATAGGTGTTCAGAACTGAAAGATCTAGAATGGGTCTCCATGCTTTGTCCTTTCTGGGGACTAGAAAGAGTCCCGAGTAAAATCCTTGCCCTTGCTCCTGTGTAGGTACCTGTTGAATGGCTCTCATATCCATGAGAGCTGTAATTTGTTTTTGTGCCACTGCCCATTGATTTGGTGGCAGGTTTGACATTCCTTTTATCCTTGGCAAGGTATGAAAGTGGAATCTGTATCCTTGTGAGACAATGTTTAGGACCCATTTTTGTCTTTTGTGATAATGTGCCAGTTGTCTGCAAAAAGTGCTAATTTTCCTCCCAAGGGAGCTGCCAAGAGAGATTTGCTTGGTAGTTGGAGGGTTGAGTCATTGTGTTTGTCTTCTGCTAGCTTGGGTCCTGTCTTCACCTCCTTTCTGGGTTGCGGCACCCCATTGGCGAGGTTTGTAAGGACCTTATGACTGACCTCTGCCCCTTGGGCATCTGTATTTGCCCCTCTGTGGTCTGTCAGAAGCTGGAAAGGACCAGTTTTTCGTTGGCCAATTTCTGCTGAAACTAGGGGGTTGTACCTGTAAAAAATCCTTGACAATCTGCATAGACTTTGCCTTACCGTCCATTTTCTTTAAAACCTCTTCTGCTTTGACACCAAATAAGACATCCTGCTGTAAAGGTGTATCCAATAATTTTGCTTTAACATGATCAGGTAGGGTTTGTTCTTTTAAACACGCATGTCTGCGTATGACAGACCCAGTAACAGCTGCTCTACAGGAAGCTTCCAATGAATCAAATCCACATTGTAAAGTATGTTTTGCCCACCTGTTCAGCTGCATGCAACAGATCCTGCATTTCCTTGAATTTAGCCTGTTCAGAATGTGTGCTCAGTTTTTGTTTTAAATTGAGACATTACGAATTGCTGATATTTCAGCATGTGAAACTTGACAATTTAATGCTCTCATAGCCAGAGTAGCTGAGGTGTATATCTTCTTTCCCCATCTATCTAGGGCTGTGGAATCCCTTTCAGAGGGTACAGGATTTTTAGCCATAGAAGCTTTAGCCCCTTTGGGACCCTGGGAAATTGTTTCTGGGTCAGCCAGAGGGCTTTTATAAAGGAATGTGTGTGTGTCAGGTACTCTGTAATATCTGTCTGGTTTGGTTGGAGCAGGAGGTAGGGAGTCTGGATTTAGACTAGACTCTAAGTAAACATCATCCACAATATCTAAAACTGGAGAGATAGCAAGTGGTCTGTGCTGGGGTAGTAAAAGAAACTCTCGGAGCCTTTTCTTAGAATCAGAGTAGTCCTGGCCTTCCCAGTGGAAATGTTCCCTCATGGTATGTAAAGTAGTCTTCAGGGGGAGTTGCTGAGGGAATAGAGTCTTCAGCATCAGAGTCTTCATAAGGGGGAAAAGCGTAATCCTGTTCCTCAGAAGAATCTGAGGAAATAGAAACCTGGTCAAAGGAAGCATAATCCTCATCTTTTCTCGGCCTTTTATCAGGAGGGGGATGGCAACCCCTGATTAGAGTAATCAAATCTTCAGCCATCTTAAGCATCTGTTTCTTAGGCATGGGGCCTTGAACAGGAGACTGATGTACAGTCTTTTTTGGTTTTAATGGAGTTTTTAGCTTAGCATAAGATTTAATGGTGAGTGTAGTCAGTCTGAAGACACCTTCTGAAACCAAAAGCGTTTCTACTGCACTGGGATCACCATCTGCTCCGGTGTCGGAATGGCCTAATGAAGATGGTTGCGACGGCCTAGTACACTCCGCTTGAGAATCCGAAGCTGTCTGGGGTTTCATTTCCACGGTCGTCAGGGGCTGCGTAGGTGCCTCACTGAAAACCGGAGAACTGGCGAGAGGCCTAGCAGAGGCCTCTGAGTCTAGCTTGGTTCTAGGCTGCCTGTCCTTATCCTTGCGTTTTTTTATGCATGCCGGTCGTCGGCTGCTCTGATGGCATGATATAATTAATTTCCTACCAAAGTAATGTCGTGCAAAGTCAAAACGGCATTTGATAGTTCGTTTATTAAACCTAGCACAAAACAGACAACCTGTGACATCGTGGTCTGGGCCTAGGCAAGGAATACAATAAGTATGGAAGTCCTTATGAGGTATTTACTTCCCACAAGAAATGCAATTGTTAACTTTTTCTGACATCGGACTGAGGCAAGAAAAGGTTCCCCAATGGGGTACTTAGCTTTATTGAAGACTTCGGACTGAAATTAGATTCAAAAATCTCAGGTGTTGGCCGACCGGCACTTGCGAACTGCTTCTGCTTTGGGCACCGCGCGGCAAGAAAGACTGAAGAAAATGGCGTTGGATGCCTCTTGTATACCCCTGGCGCACTGACGTCCGGGAGGAAGTGACAGCAACTGAAGCCGGACCGAGACTTTGGAACTCTGGCTGACTGCGGGACCGCCTGATGGCAGGATAACCCCAAGTGTGATGACTGCAGCAGGGTAACACGATGAACATCCTGTAGCTGTTGGGCAACAATGTTACTACTGACTCTGTAAATACACAAAAATACAGAAACCACAGATTTTATGAGGACAGAACAACTATGAGGCAAAATGTGCAATTTTTTTATGAATGGTAGTGGGTAGGGAATTCAGGCTCTTGCCACCTGGGCCCAAGGTACAGGATTCAAGACTGTGTATTCTCTACTCACCACCATATAGCAATTGGGGCATTAGACACACACAGAGTCAGACAGACTCAGGCACACACACAGACGCGCGCGCACACACGCACACACAGACGCACTTCTCCTGCAGTTCCATACCAGACAGCAAGTTAGTGCAGTAAGGTCCATCCTTCCCGTAATATCCATTCAATTTAGTAAGGTCTGTTACAACGAGAGCAAGTCCATTCAGTAGAAAAGCCTACAAGGCTTGCCCTAGTTCTTCCCGCAAGAGCAAGCAAGATGGGTGCTACCCAGCCTGCAGATGTTGTAGTCTGATCTCCAGTCTATGCAGTTGTAACTGCATAGACGTCTGGGATACTGCTGCTGAATGCTGTCTTTTTAATCTGGACTGCTGGTGAGATAGTCTGCATTCTGTGCGCATGTTCCAGACTGGTTCACCAGCAGTCTGGATATCAGAAACGCCATGAGTGTGCATGAGTGATGTTCCGTGACTAGTGTTTTTTTTATTTTATTTTCTGTTATGTTTTACAGCTGGGGGGCTGCAGTCCAATAGCACGAGCCGCCCCTGGGTTTCTCCTGGTAGGTAGTGTCATTAGGTACAGTTCTAGGTGTTCTGCTGGTTTCCTAGAGGTCCATGGCTAAGCACCAAAGGGGGCAGGAGGGAGCCCCCCCACCCCTGTTTATGTTCCACATAACCAAGGTATTGTCTTGTCTTTACCAGGAGGACTCCTGGTTTCCATTATTCTTTGAAAGCAGTCAGGCCTTTTTGGATTGCCATCAATTCTTTTTAGTTGATGTGTTTGTTTTTGAACTGGGAGCCCCAGTCTATTTCTGATGCATCTGTTGTCAGAGTTCGATTCTGAGGGATGAAACTTGAAGGGAAGGTCTGGACTGAGGAAGCATGCTTGGGACCCACCAGACAAACTCTTTCTTGAAACAAGGAAGTAGTTTTATCCTGAAAGTGAGAGAGTGTGTTGGCACCACATATTTTTGAGGTACAGATGCAGTTTCCTCATATGTACTCTGGCCAGGAGGATCATAAGGATGCAGAAGACCTTGTAACCTAGGGCCTTGAAATACTCTCTGGCTGTGAGGTATTTCCTGACAAGCTTTTTAAAGTACAGAGTTAGAAAGGTAACTAAGCACAGCCTCAGCCTTATGACCAAAATGAAAGTCTTTGTCCAATGGGGCATCCAGGATAATTGACATGTTCAGAAGTGACTGCTCCTTCAGGCAGGCATGCCTTCTAATGATGGATCCTGTGGCTTCAGCCCTGCTGGAATCTTCCAGGGCATCACAGCAGCAGTGCAAGAAGCAATAGGCTACTTGAGTGCAGGAGCTGCACAAATTCACTAACTCCTTTGAGAGGGCCTTATCCCCACCGGTTTTCATTTCATCTCATCTAAAATGGTTTCTAGGTACTTCACCGTATGAAACTGGCAGTTTAAAGCCCTCATGATAGGAGTACCAGAGGTGTAGATTTTCTTTCCAAATCGGTCTAAGGCTCTGCTTTTCTTGTCTGGTGGTAAAAGATTTTTGGAAGAACTAGTTTTGCTCCCTTACAGACAAGTGTCACCACTTCAGGATCTGCCACAGAGTTCTTAAAAAGGTGTTCATTGGAACCCTGTAAAATCTGTCAGTTTTCCAAGGTGTAGGGGGATGGGAGTCTGGTTGTAAAGAGGAATCCAGAAAGAAATCATCTACCACTTCTAAGACAGGGGGACTAGCAAGGGTCTATGCTTAGGGAGATTTAAGAATTCCCCAACTGTCTTCTTGGATTGTGGGTAGTACTCAGTTTCCCATTTGAAGTGCTCCCTCAGGGTATGTAATGCTGCTACCAAAGGAAGTTTCCTCATGGGCAAGCTGAGGAAAGGCTCTCCTCAGTATCAGAATCTCCTTAAAAGCCAATAAATGTACCCTCCTCAAAAGTGGATTCATCAATACCAAAATCATCCTTAAATTCAAAGGAGTCAGAAAACTCCTGGAGTGAAGTATACTTCTTTCTTTTACTAGAGGATGGCTCAAGGGGAGGGAGGTGTCTACATCTGACCAAGGAAATCAAATACTCAGCCAAATTCACTAGGTCACTTGTGATTGGGAGCCAGTTGCACTAGGCTGCGGCAAGGTGGAAGTGGCCTAAAGATGACCTACTCATCAGGACCTAGATGAACAACCAGCTCTCGAGGGTGGTAAGCTAAGATGATCTCCTGATGATGAGAGGAATTGTCAGTTTTTGAGAGGTCATCGGAAGCCAGAACCTGTTAAGTTGTCCTGGACTCAACCGATGAGTCAAGTCCTTCGGTTTGTTAAGAAGGCAGAGGGACCCAGTGGTGCATCAGACTCCCAACAGGGAAATTGACTTCAGCTTGACTGGCGGATGACATGGTACATTAAGGCATTAACAAACTCACTAAAATGTTAAGCTAAAATCTCAGCCCTATACTTGACACTTCTGCTATTAAAGCAAGCAAAGAGCTGACAGCTAAGCAAATTGTGTTCTGAACCCAATCAAGTCCCACAAAAAGAATGAAAATCCCAGTGTGGTATCTGCTTGCCAGAATGGAAACAGTTATTAACTTTCCCTGACAGTCAAAAATCACATGAGAAGTTCCCCAATGGGGTACTTGGCTTGAGACATCTTTCTCTGGTGCACACCGACCGACACACTGACTAGCACTCTAATTTGGGTTCAGATGGCAAGAAAGAAATGAGGTCATTGTGCCCTTTATATCTAGAAGCTGTGATATTGGGCAGGGTGTCAAACTGGCTTCAGGAGAAGGAGGAGAAAATTATCCGGTAGTTGGGTCAGCCAAGGGCTTCCACAGCAGGAAATCCCAAAAGTTAGGACTGCAATAGTGAAACATGAAAATCAGCAGGCCTGTTTTGGGTAACAGCAAAAGATGCCTCCTTTAAAGCATAAGGACTACTGCAGTTAGATAAGTCTAAGCATGAGATACAAAATACAAAGGCCAAAGCATTAAACCAGCGCTACAAGGAATGTGACAGAGTAAGCTGCAGAAAAAACATGTTCCAAAAATCAGAATTCTACAGTAATTTCATTTGCATGATGTCCCTTAAACACTAACCACGAAAAAAGATAATTACGTATACTTTCCAATGATGAACTTCTGAAAGCCATCAGATGGGAAAGGTACTGACAGGATGAACATGAACAGCAGTGGAAGGAGCATTGCCGACTCTTCCCTTTCTATCACATGAGTCTATATATCACTTCACCAGACTGCAGCAATGTAATCCAGGATGCACACTACGGGAACACGTTACCTCTAATGCAAGCAAAGTTACCAGCCAAGACATGGCGCTCAGGTTTCGCAACAGGCAGTCTTGCATCTGAGAGAAGACAAATGAAATAGCTCTAGATTAATAAAACTCAATTTTTAAACAAAATCATTTTTACTCACCCTTTCTTGTCCTGCTGTATCCCATATTAAGAACTTGTGCATCTCATTCTGGTATTGCACTGTTTTTGTCATAAAAGAGGCTCTAAAACAAAAATGTTTTTTCAGTCAGCAAACTGGAAACTAGGACAAAACTCAACATTTTACAAGCAACTCAAGGTGTGCTTTTAGAACACATACATATCTCCCTTCTGAGCTTTAACAACTGTGACAGAAATGATTAACACTTCAGCCACCAATCAACTAAGTTACAAGGTTATGACAATTTCATTACTCTTCTGGTCAAAAGATTTGCGTCACCCTGAACATCCCCACTT
This sequence comes from Protopterus annectens, assembly GCF_019279795.1. NCBI lineage: Eukaryota > Metazoa > Chordata > Ceratodontiformes > Protopteridae > Protopterus > Protopterus annectens. The sequence continues at coordinate 1,059,298,643 of NC_056746.1, read as the reverse complement.
TCATGCAAAGCTGAACTAGTATACTAGCCAAACAATTCTCTAAAGATCAATTATAATTTTTTATTTAGCCTGTGCTCTGCAACATATTTTACTGTCCTATTTTAAAGGCACAACACTGTATAATTAATTCAAAGATAAACACATTTTTTTTATAAATACTTAGTTTTTTTTCTTCACCTCACCTCTCATGCATAAAGTACAAGGTTCAATCCTATCCTTCGGCAAATGCCTGTAGAGGGTTTGCATGCTCTGAGTCTCTATGGGGTTCCTCCCACCTCCCAAAAACATACTGAGCATTTCCAGGATATGTGGGCAGCAGCACAAACTCTAGATTGTGCCCCCATATGCAGAAGAGTCATACAGACAAACTGCTTTGGGCATCTACTGTGGTGCATAGTATCCTCAAGATAGGACAACACTCATCACATACTGTGCACCTTGGCAAGGATAGCCACCTGATGGTGTAAAATATGGCTCTAGGTGATTTGGTTGCGTTGACTAATGTCACCAAATGGGCATGGGTATTTACCGATAACTGGGTCGAGGACCACCTTACTCCGACTTAAATCAGGAAACCATGTTAACAGAAAGAGAGGTGTGTGTGCCCACCATAAAACTCTTGTGTCAATAAGCTACTGGCCGTCCAATGTCTAAATGCCTCACTTGTGTTACCTGGGATAACTCTGTTGAGTGAAAGCCAATTAACCTGCCAAACATGAACTAAAAATTGCTACATTCAGTGTAAGTTCACTGACAGGATGGAGATTGGAAGTGGATGAAGTGAAAGGAAAAGGCTGGGCATCCTGTGTCTCCAGGAGACCAGACTGAAGGGCAGTGTAGCAAAGTCAACGGGCATGGGATCCAGAGACTACTATTCAAGAAGAGGATTCGCTAGAAATGGTGTGTGAATTGTGGTGAGGGAGAGGCTTTTTAGAAGACAGCAAGGGACTTCATCAGAGTAAGTGACAGACTCATAGCACTCAGACTCCAGTGTAACAATGGGGCTGTATTCATAATCTCAGCCAATACCCAGAGCAGGGCTGTGATAGTAAGGTTAAAAAAAAAAAAAAAAAGGAGTGCATTCAGATAGTAGTAGACAAACCAGGACAAAATGTATTGGTTTTCACAGTAGGTAACCTGAACATACATATTGGGACAAAGAGCAGGATATCGGACTGCCTGGGTCCACATGGGTGGGGCAACAGCAATAAAGAACAGGCCATTATAGACTTCTACCTGGGAAATGGCTTGATAGCAGACAACACATGGTTCAGAAAGTGTTTCACAAGATCACATAAAACAGTGGACATCTTTGCAACTTGGGTCTCCATACTCCTAGTAAGGAAAGGGCACTGGGGTAAAATCATAAACTGCAAAATCCCCAATGAAACAGCTGGCCCACAGCATAAACCACTGGTTACCACAGTCAGCAGCAAGCAGCGGTCAGAGAAGCCTCCAAGGCAAACAGAGACCAGGAAGCTGACTGGAGAGAAAACAACAATTCAAGGAATTACTTGGTGTTCTAGCACCTTAGGGAGGAGAAGGAGAAAATAAGTGAAGCTGAAGAAAGGCATAAAAGCAGCTGAGCCAAGTATGGAAATAAGATACCCAAGAAAAGTTGGTGGTGGAATACAGAAGCCCGGGAAGTCATCAAAAGAAGCGAATGCAGGAAAAAGTGTAAGATAGAAAAGACTGACCAAGCTGGGAAGCAAAATAGGTTGGCTAACAAAGAGGCTAAGAGAATAGTTACAATATTAAAGAAAATACAGTTGTGTACACTTACCATAAAATGTAGATGTTAGTGTATTCACTGTTGCAGTCATTACATTTGGGGTAATCTGTTGGCAGGTTGCCCTCAGTCGGCCTGAATAACAAAGTCTTGGGTCCTGTGTCAGTTGCTGCCTCCTCTTCCATGTCGTCAGGGGTATAAAACATGCAGCCAACACCATTTTATTCAGTTTTTCTTGCCCAAGATGTCAGGTGCCCCCCAAATGGGGAGCAAAAAAAAAAAAAAATTATATATATATATATATATATATATATATATATATATATATATATATATATATCTAACAAAATATGTAAATGCACTTTAGCAACATAAACTTTACCTTCATCTAAAAGCAAATACACCACAAAGGCTTTAGAATATTGTGAAGGAAAGAGAAGTTATAGAAAAGGGGGATGGTGGGTGGGTAACCCGGACTGCAACAGTGAATACACTAACAGCTACATTTATGGTAAGTGTACACAACTGTACTATGTTCTTTGTGTTTCACTGTTGCAGTCATTACATTTGGGTAGAAACCCAAAACTATGGATGGGAGGATGGAACTAAATAGCATTAAGAGCGGCTATAAGGTCCTGCAGAACTGCAGTGGCAAAGCCTGCCCTGGATTTGGAGAAGAGAGGCAAATGCTGCTTTCTGAAGGTATGAACAGACAAGTAGCAGCTTCTAGAATGTCTTTGGCTGGAACCTGAGAAAGGCTGCTGAGGTAGAGGCAACCCTGGTGGAATGTGACCAGATTCCATTGGGCACAGGTTTACCATGATGCAAGTAGCAGAAACGAATGCAGTGGCTTATCCACTTTAGAAACAGTATGCTTTGATATAGCCTTCCCCTCTGATCCTAAAGCAAATGCTACCAGTAGTTGCTCAGACTTTCTTATAGATCTGGTCCTGTTTAAGTAGAATCTTTGTTGTCTGTGTACGTCCAATGAATGCAGAATCCGCTCCCCCTTGTTCTGCAGATTGGGGTAAAATGTTGGCAGGTGAATAGTTGAGCCACACTGGGTATCACCTTAGGCATAAAGGAAGGATTGGTCTTGAAGGACACCCTGTCTGGGTAAAATGTAATAAAAGGCTCCACAGCCATGAGAGCCTGTAGTTCTGAAACCCTTCTTGCTGAAGTGACTGCCAAAAGGAAAGCTGTTTTCCAATATAAAAACTTTATATTCGCAGTAGCTACTGGTTCAAAAGGAGGCAGGGTGAGTTTTTCCAGCACAAAATTGAGGTCCCATGCAGGAGTTGGTGATCTTCTGGTAGGCCTTAAATTTTTGACCCCTCTAAGGTACTGTTTTAGCAGAGGATGAGAGAAGATGGGAGGCTTCGTGTTGTAATGAGCCGAGATGGCAGAGGCATGGATTTTTATTGAAGAGAAGGATAGGCCCTTGTCAAGCATCTCAGTCAAGTATTGTAAAATCTGAGGGATATTTGGTTTTGCTGTGTCCATTCCTTGTGCTTGGTTCCAAGCACAGAATCTCTTCCATTTATCAGCATAAGATTTTCTAGTACTAAGCCTTCTGGCTTCCAAAATGACATCCATAACAGATTTACTAAGAGGTGTTGTTTGAATAATTACATGATCAGCCATGCTGCCAGGTATAGAGTTTAGAGCAGAGTGTGCAGAATTTGATTGTTGTGCTGAGACAGTAGATGAGGTATGTGAGGCAAGTACCAAGGAGGGAGTTGAGACATATTCCTTAGAATTGGGTATCAGTGTTGGCGAGGCCAGTCCGGAGCAATTAGGATCATTGTTGGTTTTTCCTGTCTGACCTTTAGTAAGACCTTGGAGAGAAGAGGCAGAGAAGGAAAGGCGTAGACTGATAGGTTTTTCCAACTGAAGGATAGGGCATCCACTTTCCCTGCTTGTCTGTGATAAGTCCTTGTGCAGAATTTGTCCAGTTGATAATTTTGGGGAGATGCAAATAGATCTATGTCTGGGCTCCCCCATTTCTGTGTTACCATGCTGAAGACTTGTGGATCCAGTTCCCACTCGTGCAGGTCCATAAGATTTCTGCTTAGGTCATCTGCCAGAGTATTTTGTTTTCCTGGCAGGAATTGAGCTTGAAGATGTACTTGGTAAGTCAAAGCTGTGTCCCACAATGCCATGGCTAGTCTGCAAAGGGGGTAGGAATGTGTACCCCTCTGCTTGTTTATGTACCACATAACCATGGTGTTGTCCATCTTTATCAGTAGTTGTCCTGGATGAAGTAAGTCCTTGAAGGCTGTCAGAGCATTCTGAACAGCTAGCATCTCTTTCTGGTTGATACGCGGATACATTTGTTTTGGGGCCCATATGCCCTGAATGCATCTCCCCGCCAGGTGCCCCCCCCCCCCAAGCATAGTCTGATGCGTCTGTGGTTAGGGCTTGGGTAGCAGGGGGTAGAGTGAATTACAGTCCCTTGTTTTGGTGACATGTCTCTTCCCACCAAAGAAACTCCTGTTGTAGGCAGGGAATGAGAGGAATCATTGTTTCCAGACTGTCACAATGTTGACTCCATAAACATTTTAGGTATCATTGAAGTTTCCTCATATGCAGTCTTGCATACAGAATTAGTAGAATGCAGGATGCCATGAACTCCAAAGCCTGCAAAATTTGTCTTGCAGATAACTGGGTTTTTGTTGCCATCTGTTTGAAGTATATAGTCAGTTGCCTTTGTTTGTCTGGCATAAGGTAAGCAATCTGGGCAGTTGTATTCAAGCTTGCACCCAGGAATGTAATTTTTTGAAAGGGTACCAGTTGTGATTTATTTTCGTTTATTGTGTACCCTAGGCATGTTAGAAGCCTTTTTACAAACGCCAGATGTTGAAGAATGTCCTTGTTCTCTGCTTGAATGAGAGAGTCGTCCAAGTAAGGATAGATTTGTATGCTTCTTTGTCTGCAAAATGCAATTACTTGTGCCAGGCACTTTGTAAAGACCCTGGGTGCAGTAGATAAGCCAATGGACAGTGCAGAGAATTGGTAATGCATAAAACCTGCCTTGAAGTGGAGGTATCTTCTGCAGGATTCCCTTATTGGGATATGCAGGTATGCCTCTTAAGTCTAAAGTCACTAACCAAGCGTTCTTGCCCAGCATAGGCAGGAGCTGTTGTAAAGTCAGCATTTTGAATTTTGGAATGTCCAGGAACGTGTTCAAAATCGGTAAGTCCAGTATTGGAAGCCAGGCATTGTCTTTTCGGGGTAGCAGGAAAGTACAGTTGTGTACACTTACCACAAATGTAGATGTTAGAGTGTCTTCACTGTTGCAGTCATCACTGTAGGGTTCTTTCTGCCGGCAGGCAGCCCTCTGTCAGCCAAAGTCTGGGTCCGGCGTCGGCTGTTCAGTCATGCTCCCTGACGACAGAGCGCCAGGAGTACAAAGCTGCCAGCCGACGCCATGTTCTCCAGTTTTTCTTGCCCCAGATGTCAGGTGCCCAAAAGTGAAGGCTAATAGTAAAACAAAAATGTAACATGCAACAAACCCCATACCCTGTAGCAAATACACCTCAGAAGAAGGGTGAAGTAGGAAACCACACTAATGCAAGTATAAGAGGGGACAGGAGGGTGGGTAACCCAGACTGCAACAGTGAAGACACTAACATCTACATTTATGGTAAGTGTACACAACTGTACTATGTTCATAGTGTTTCACTGTTGTAGTCATCACTGTAGGGTTGAATCCCATAGCTGAGATAAAGGGTGGCGGTTATAGAGAAGAAGAGGCGGCTGGAAGGCCCTGCAAGACTGCAGAAGCAAAGCCTGCCCTAGACTTAGAGTAAAGAGGGAGATTATAGTGCTTAGAGAGGGAGATTATAGTGCTTAGAGAAAGTATGCACTGAACTCCAAGTTGCAGCTTCCAAAATATCTTTGGTAGGGACTCCCCTGAGAAAGGCAGCTGAAGTAGCAGCAGCTCTGGTAGAGAGAGTCCTAATTTTTCCTGGGATTTGCTTTCCTTGATGAGAGTAACAAAATCGGATTCCATGAGCAATCCATTTAGAAATGGTCTGTTTTGAAATAGCTTTGCCTTGGGAATTTGTTGCATAAGAAAAACAGTTGCTGTGTTTTCCTGATATCCTTGGTTCTGTCCAGGTAAAAACGAAGTTGCCTATGTACATCCAAGGAATGCAAGATCTTTTCCCCCTTATTTTGTGGATTAGTGAAAAAAGTTGGCAGGTGAATAGCTTGATTTAAAGTCACTTTGGAAACCACTTTAGGCATGAAAGTAGGATTAGTCCTTAAAGACACCCTATCTTGGTGCAAAATAATATAAGGTTCCACAGCCATGAGTGCTTGTAACTCCGAGACTCTCCTGGCTGAAGTCAAAGCCAGTAGGATAGCTGTCTTCCATGATAAATACTTAATATCAGATGTGGCAGCAGGCTCAAAAGGAGGCAGAGTGAGTTTTTCCAGAACATAGTCGAGGTCCCAGGCAGGTATGAGGGGTGTCCTAGGGGGTCTTAAATTCTTTGCTCCTCTGAGATATTGTTTCAGAAGTGGATGCGAAAAGATTGGAGGATCTGTATTGTAATGTGCAGAGATAGCCGAGGCATGTATTATGGAGGAGAAGGATAAACCCTTATGTAGCATGTCTGTCAGGTAAAGTAAAATCAGTGGGATATTAGGAATGAGAGGATCCGAATCCTGAGCATGCATCCAGGTGTAAAATCTCTTTCATTTACCTGCATAAGATTTTCTAGTGCTAGGCCGTCTGGCTTCTAAGATGACATCCATGACCTGTTTGGGAAGGGTAGGATTAATCAGACCCTGAATTCGCCAGGCTGCCAGGCTGAGAGTTTTGATACGAGTGCAAAACCTGGCCCTGGTGTTGGGACAAAAGATTTGGAATCCGAGGTAAAATCCAAGGAGGCTCCTGGATCATCAGTGTTGAGTACCAAAATTGATGAGGCCAATTTGGGGCCAGTAAAATCATTTTGGGTTTGTCCTGCTTGACCTTTAATAACACCCGTGGAAGAAGAGGTAATGGAGGAAAGGCATACCCCAAGAGGTTTCTCCAACTGAATGAAAGTGCACCCACTTTCCATGCTAGTTTGTGAAATTTCCTTGTGCAAAAAATATGTAACTGGTGGTTGAGGGGGGATGCAAATAGATCCATGTCCGGGCAGCCCCAGGCATCTGTAATCATCTTGAATATTTGGGTGTCTAGCATCCATTCGTGTGGGTCTGACAGGTTCCTGCTCAGGCTGTCTGCCAGAATATTTCGTTTTCCTGGCAGGAACTGAGCTCGTAGATCCACGTTGCAAGCTAGAGCTGTGTTCCATAGAGTCATGGCTAGTCTGCAAAGGGGGTAGGAGTGTGAACCCCCTTGCTTATTTATGTACCACATAACTGTGGTGCTGTCTGTTCGTATCAGTAGTTGTCCTGGTTGCAGAAGATCCCGGAAAGCCAAGAGGGCATTCTGTACAGCTAACCTCTCTTTAAAATTGATATGTAGGTGCTTCTGATCCTCTGTCCAAAAACCTTGCAGGCCTTTCCCCTGCAAGTGGGCTCCCCATGCGTAATCAGAGGCGTCCGTGGTTAATACTTGGCTGGCTGGAGGCAGACTGAAGGCTTTCCCTTTGTTGTGAAGACATGCCATGGTCCACCAATGGAATTCCTTTTGTAGGCAAGGCAAGACAGCAATCTGTGTGTCTAGACTGTGGCAATGCTGGGACCATACACTTTTTAGGTACCATTGTATTTTTCCTCATATGTAGTCTTGCATTTGGTATGAGAAGGATGCAGGATGCCATGTAACCCAAAGCCTGCAGGAATTTCCTTGCAGTTAGCTGAGACATTAAGGTCAAGGTTTTGAAAGCTGAAGCCAGCTGTAGTTGTTTCTCAGATGTCAGGAATGCCATCAGAGTTGTTGTGTTTAGAAGAGCACCCAGAAAAGTTGTGTTTAGAAGAGCACCCAGAAAAGTTGTGTTTAGAAGAGCACCCAGAAAAGTTATCTGTTGTGTGGGTGTCAAATTTGACTTTATGTTCCCAGTGAATCCCAGGTACTAGAGTAGATTTTGAACAAATTCCAGGTGCTGGAGTAAGACATCCTTGCTGTCTGGTTGAATAAGGCAGTCGTCCAGATAAGGGTAAATTTGAATTCCCTTGAGTCTGCAATAAGCTACTACTGGTGCCAGGCACTTGAAGACCCTGGGCGCAGTAGACAAGCCAAAGGGCAGCGCAGAGAATTGGTAATGTTTCGAGCCGGCCTCGAACCCGAGGTATTTTCTGCACTCCTGTCTGATAGGGATGTGTAGGTAAGCCTCCTTTAAAATCCAATGTCACCATCCATGCATTTTTGCTCAACATTGGCAGGAGCTGCTGCAGAGTAAGCATCTTTAACTTTGGTATCTCCAGGAAAGTATTTAAGACTGACAGATCCAGGATGGGTCTCCATGAATTTTGTTTTCTGGGAACTAGAAAGAGCCTTGAGTAAAAGCCTTGCCCCATCAGTGATTGTGGAACCAGTTCTATGGCCCTCACAGCCATGAGGGATCCCACCTGGTTTAATGCCTCTGCCCACTGGTGTTTTGGTAGGTCTGGCCATCCGTTTGGTCTTGGCAAGGTATGAAAGTGGAATTTGTAACCTCATGAAACTACATCCAGAAACCACTTGTCTTGGGTTATGAAAGTCCAATTTTGTTGAAAAAGAGAGAGTTTTCCTCCCAGAGGGGCTTCCAGGAGAGAAGTTCCTGGAGCCATGCAGGGGGAGTCCTTGAGCCTGTTTTCTATAAGATTGAGGTCTGTCCTCTCCACCCCTGGGGGTGGAAGCACTAAACTGTATAGGTCTGTAAGAGGTTTGTGCTTGGGTCCTCCCTCTGGAACACCTATATCTACCCCTTTGAGGCCTGTCCGAGCTGGGAAAGGACCAATTTTTTGTTGGCCAATTTCTGCTAAATCTTGGAGGCTGAACTTGTAAGAAATCCTTAACAGTTTGCATGGATTTTGCCTCATCCTCCATTTTCTTTATCACTTCTTCAGCCTTAGACCCAAACAAAACATTATGCTGAACAGGAGCATCCAGTAACTTAGCTTTCACTTGATCAGGTAACTTTTGTTCCTTTAACCAAGCATGCCTTCTAATGACTGTGCCAGTGGCAGCCACCCTGCATGAAGCCTCCAAGGCATCAAAACCACAGTGTAAACCATGCTTCCCCACTTGTTCAGCAGCATGCATCAAATCATGTAATTCCTTATTATCTGCACATGCATAAATGGTACCTAGCTTTTGTTTCATAACAGACAGCAGGAATTGCTGATATTTTAGCATATGAAATTGACAATTTAAAGCCCTAACAGATAAAGAAGCAGAAGTGTACACTTTTTTGCCCCATCTCTCCAAAGCTCTAGAATCCTTATCTGTCGGAATAGGGTTTTTAGCAGAGGCGGCCTTAACACCCTTAGGACCCTGAGAAATGGTTTCTGGATCCGCAGTAGGATTTTTGTAAAGGAACTGGTGGGAGTCGGGGACCCTGTAATATCTGTCAGGCTTAGCAGGGGTTGGAGGAAAGGAGTCAAGAGTTAACTTAGCCTCAGAAAAGGCATCATCCACAATATCCAAAATAGGAGGAATAGCCAGGGGTCTATGTTGGGGAAGAAGAAAATCCCTAAGCCTTCTCTTAGATTCAGAGTACTCCTGTCCTTCCCAGTGAAAATGTTCCCTCATGTCATGTAAAGTTTCCCCAAAAGAAAAATCCTCAGGGGGAGAAGCTGATGGAATGGATTCCTCAGCATCAGAATCCTCATAAGGAGGGAAAGTATATTCCTGTTCAGAGGAAGACACTGAAGAAATAGATGCCTGATCAGAGGATTCGTAATCCAATTCTTGCCTTGGCCTTTTGTCTGGAGGGGGATGTGAACCCCTAATCATGGTTAGTAAGTCCTCTGCCACTTTAAGTAGCGGTTTCTGAGATTTGGGTCCCGGATCAGAAGAGGCCTGGGCTGGTGTCTTAGATTTAGGAGGAGTCTTTGCCTTTGTCTTTGGCTTTGCCTTTATCAGAAGCTTAGTAGGCCTGAAAACCCCTTTGGAAGCCGGTACCTGCACAGTGGCTCCGGACCCATCCGAGGGAGCATTGTCCGAAGGTCCTGCAGCTGGAGTACTCAAAGGCCTAGCTGGCTCCTCGTGGGAGTCCATTTCGGCAATCGGTTCTGAAATGGCCGACGACAGGGGCTGCGAAAGCACCTCATTGACGACAGCCGAACCTGTAGCTCTGCTTGTAAAACGTCGTCTGATTTGGACCTCGGAGGCCTGCCCTTATCCTTGCGTCATTTGTGAACTCCAGTAGTCAGAAGCATGTCCGATGACATTTTATAATTAAATCACCTGCCAAAGTAGTGAAAAGCAAAATCGTACCTCCACTTAATAGTACGTTGATTAAATCTAGCACAAAACCGACAACTAGCTACATCGTGGTCAGGGCCTAAACAAGGAATACAGTAAGAATGGAAATCCTTATGAAGTATTTGCTTCCCACAAGAAATGCAATTATTAACTTTTTCTGACATCGGACTGGAGCAAGAAAAAAAGTTTCCCCAACGGGGTACTTAGCTTTGTGAAGAACAAGTAAGTCTTCGGACTGAAGCACGAAAAAATATCAGGAGTCAACCGACCGGCACTTGCGAACTGCTTCCACCACACGGCAAGAAAGAATGGAGAACATGGCTTTGGCTGGCAGCTTTGTACTCCTGGTGCTCTGACGTCAGGGAGCATGACTGAACAGCCGACGTCGGACCCAGACTTTGGGATTCTGGCCAACTGAGGGCTGCCTGCCGGCAGGAAGAACCCTACAGTGATGACTGCAACAGTGAAACACGAACATCAGTATTAAATAAAACCCTTGTCCTTTTTCCTGTTCTGGTACTGGCTGAATAGCCCCCATATCCATGAGGATATGTTTCTGAGCCTCTGCCCATTGATTTTGTGGTAGATCTGGCCAACCGTTTGGAATTGGTAAAGTATGGAAATGAAATCTGTACCACTGGGATACTATGTTTAATACCCACTTGTCCTGGGTAATTAACTGCCAATTTTGAGCATGAAGTGGTAATTTCCCCCCCAAGGGGGCTGCCAAAAGATAAGTGCTTGATGATGGTAGAGGGAAGTCGTTGAGACTGCTTGCTGTAGGGTTGTGCTTTGTTTCCTCCAGATTTGGAGGTGGAGGCACCCCATTTCTTTGACCTGCAAGAACCCTGTGATTGATATCTAGAGCCTTTTGAGCACCTGGATTGGCCTTGAGAGGCTATGTTGGACACAGGAAAGGACAAATTTTTAGTAGGCTAGTGCCTACTGAATCTGGGTGGCTGCACTTGTAAGAAATCTTTTACAGTTTGCATAGATTTAGCTTCGTCTTCCATTTTCTTTAAAACCTCTTCTGCCTTAGTACCAAACAGACTACCATGCTGTAAAGGGGCATCCAACAATTTAGCTTTAACAAGATCAGGCAGATTTTGCTCCTTGAGCCAGGCATGCCTTCTAATCACAGATCCAGTAACTGCGGCCCTGCAAGAGGCCTCCAAGGAATCAAAACCACACTGCAAAGTATGCTTTCCAACCTGTTCTGCTGCATGCAATAATTCCTGTAATTCTCTATTTTCCACACAATCAGAAATAAACATTTTCTGTTTCAATAAGCCCATAACATTGTTGATATTTAAGCATATGAAACTGGCAGTTTAAGGCCCTAATTGCCAAGGTTGCAGATGTATAAACCTTCTTTCCCCATCTATCCAGTGCTCTGGAATCTCTATCAGAGGGGGTAGAAATTTTGGCTGTTGAGGCCGTTACACCTTTGGGACCCTGTGAAATAGTTTTCAGGATGAGCAGCAGGATTTTTGAATAAAAAATTTGTGGGAGTCAGGAACCCTGTAATATCTGCCTGGCTTCCTAGGAGGCGAAGGTAAGGAATCAGGAGCCATGCTTGATTCCAAAAACACATCAACAATGTCCAATACAGAAGGTATAGCCAAAGGCCTATGCTGAGGAAGAAGGAAATCCCTAAGCCTCTTTTTTGATTCAGAGAAATCCTGACTCTCCCAATGAAAATGTATGCAAGGTTTCGCCAAAAAAATAATCCTCAGAAAAAGATGCAGATGGGATGAGGTCTTCTGCATCCTCATAGGGTGGTATAGAAAATTCCTGATCAGAAGAGGAATCAGAAGAGACAGAAACCTGATCTGAAGATTCATAATCAGCGTCTTGCCTAGGCCTCTTGGCAAAAAGGGGGGGGGGGAGGTTGGGAACCCCTGATTAAGGTAATTAAGTCCTCAGCCATTTTTATCATCTGTTTTTTAGGCATAGGGGCCTGAGCACATGGCTCGGGAGTCGGTTTTTTAGACTTAGATGTTTTTGATCTTGTTTTTGAAGCTGGCGCCGGTTTTATATAAAAATGTTGAGGCCTGAAAACACCCTCAGAAGCCGATGCCTGCTCAGTGGCTCCTGACCCATCCAAGGAAGAGACATTAGCGGGTTCAATACTCTGAGAATCTCGCAGCATACCGGACTCCACATGGGTCTCGGTAGAGGCTTGCGACTCAAAAGTAGCGGGTATCAAGGGCTGCAAAAGCACCTCACTGAGTACCGGCGACCGGCTTAGGAGAAGCTTCGTCGTTGGTTTTGGACCTAGACGGTCTGTCTTTTTCTTTGCAATTTTTGTGAACTCCGGTAGTCGGATTGCTAACAGACGACATTTCAGGGTAATTAAATCTGGATCCAAAATATTTTGAAGCAAAAATATACAGACGCTTAATAGTGCGTTGGTTAAATCTAGCACAAAACCGACAGCAAGGCACGTTATGATCTGGGCCTAGGCAAGGAATACAGTACAAATAAAAATCCTTATGAGGTATTTGCTTCCCACAAGTAATGCAATTATTAAATTTTACTGACATCGGTAAGGAGCAAGAAAAATGGAGTACTTGGCTTTAGTTGAAGACTTCGGTTCTGAAACTCTAATGCGAAAAATTCAGGAGTCGGCTGACTGCCACTTACGAACTGCTTCTGCTTTGGGCACCGCGTGACAAGAAAGACTGAATAAAATGGCGTCGGCCGCATGTTTTATACTACTGCCGACCTGACGTCATGGAAGAGGAGACAGCAACCGATGCAGGATCCAAGACTTTGTTATTCAGGCCTACTGAGGGCAACCTGCCAGCAGATTACCCCAAATGTAATATGACTGCAACAGTGAAACACGAAGAACATCAAAGCATTAGAAGCACTATTAACTTTTGGAAAGTGACTCAGATGGCACAAAAACTATATTTGTATATTTCTATACAAGATTTAAGTATGCGAGTTTAGAACAGTATCTGTTTGAGTTTAGTACTAACTGTATATACATTTATTTATTTAACATTTGTTAACCGGGAAAGTCCGACTTGGAACAAAGCCAATTTTCAGTGGAAGCCCGGGGAGAAAGGCTCCAGATGCATGTCTTTGTAACTACCTTTATTCCTAGCCTTTAGCTAGATATTGGTAAATCTGTTCATTACTGTTTCATGTTGTATGTATAGCTAATGTTTGCTGCAGTATGTTTGCTATTGTATGTATACTAAATTGTTCTTCATGTACTCGGCTGCTCATTTATTGTTCTGTGGAGCTTTTCTCCCCGAGCCTCCACTGAAAAATGACCTGTGTTCAGTTGGAATTTCCCAGTAAACAAATGTAAATAAATTTATCAGGTTGCAAGACAAAGGGAAAAAGTTAAGTATGATCATCAGACACCCTGCATAAGGGATGTGAGCAACGACCTGCTCACCAATCTGCAAAACAAAGGCAGATGGGAAAGAGTACCTCCAGCAGCTTCTGAATGAGGAAACCACAGAAGCTATACTGCCCAGACACTGCCTAAGATAAGAGGGGAGGAGGAGCCCACTGCAGAAGTAGTACGAACAGCACTAAGGAAAGTGAAGTCAGGGAAAGCATTAGGTTCAGATGAGGTCACAACGCGTACAATAAATATGTTAAGTGAGATGGGGGAAATGGCTCCTACAGGTAATCACAGCAGTGTGGAAATAAAGGCACATCCCAGATGACTGGAGAATAAAGGATACTAGTGCCAGTTTTCAAAAACAATGGGAACATTCACAACTATGGGCAGTACAGAGGTATCAATCTCCTGTCACACCGCATGACAGTTTTGGAGAAGGTGACTGATAAATGAATACACAGAACAGTAGAAAGTAAGATGGGAGATCACCAGTTTGGATTCAGATCAGGATGTAGCACAAATGACTAGACACCTGCAGCAAGACAGATAGTTGAGAAGCAGCTAGATGTGAGGAACGACTCCAAGTGGGCTTTCCTAGACTTGGAGAAAATATACAAGGTCTCAAAAAATGATTTGGGCAGTCCTGCAGTGGTATGAAGATCCCAGAAACATTGGCAGAATTAGTGCAGGCTATGTACAAGGACCCAATAACTAGTTTTCCGTCTTACAATGACGATCCCAGTGGGAGTAGGTGTGCATCAGGGTTCAGCTCAGAGCCCATCGCTGTTCATACTAGTGATGGACTACATTAGCAAACATGAGGGACAGATGTACAAAATTACTGTATGCAAATGTGGCATTATAGGCAGAATCTGAGCACAAACTTGAGCAAAGGATAGGGGAATGGAATGTAAAACTGAAGGGAGATGGGACGAAACAGAGTATGAATAAGAAAGTTGTAAAGGAAGCAAATGGGGAAATCAGAAGAGAATTACAACAGAAGGGAAATAATGCAACAGGTTAACATTTTCAAGCATCTGAAAGAGGTGGTTGAGAAGGGACATCTGAATAAAGAGGTCAAAGCTAGAATCAGCTCAGCTGCCAAAAACTGGTACACAGCTTTAGGGATACTGTATGAGAGAAGAATGCCAAAGAAGATGAAAAGTAAGGTGTACAAAACAGTGGTGTGGCCAAGTATTACTGTATGGTACAGAAACATGGCAAAAAGGCAGAGCAGTTGAGGAAGCTAAAGGTGATGATGAAGTGCCCAAGATGGTGGTAGGATGCACACTACAGGATAGATGAAGAAATAACACAAGAGCAGAAGCCATAGTGACTTCAATTGCAGAAAAGGTCAGAGAACCTACTACAGTGGTATGGGTACATGTGAAAAAAAGCAGAGGGCAATCTGGTGAAGAACATCTGGGAAAGACAGAAAGAAGGCAACAGGAAACGAGTACGTCCAGCAAAGAAGTTGACGGATTGTGTGAGAGAAAAGGTACAAGTGTCAAATAAAGTAGGAGAGTGGCACTGAATAAACATGGCAACAGTTGACATGACATCCTGACCCCATGTGGAAAAAAGGGGGTTGATGATGATTTGAAACCCAATATCTGCTGGTTGTGAAGAATGACATTAGGTCAAAAAAAGATAATGATCATCAGTCCACTTCACATGGTTATGCATGTCAGAGAGGGATCTAAGTCAGGTATTTAATGGAAGCATCCGAAGTTTCAAGTAGTGCATGAGCCATCAATGAATAACTGGCTAAACTCACAAAAACTCGTACTTGAACTTCAGACACAAACTAAAGCAAACTTTTTCTTTGGCTTTCAATGTTCAACACCTAAGCAGGTAGAACATTTGAACAGACTGGCTATTAGTCCAGCCCTCTTAATAGGCAGAATATCACCTGCACCCTCAAGAGATAGGCAAGCCTACGCTTGATTGTAGAAAATGTTACCCAAGTATGCAGCTGCAAAACAGCTATGCTGCCTAAGACGCTTGTCCATCAACCACTGAAGCACTGCAGCACAAATAGGATGGCCACATACAGCAGAACTCAAATCTACAAAGATGAGGTTTGTTCTACTTTTGTCCTCTATATAAGAAGCCCTAGCCAGCACCATTTTGTAAGGACCAAGATCAGCAGGATATCATGCACGACCCTGTTTCGCTGATTTCTTAACACATGGCATGGGGTAGGCACTGAAATGGTACAAAGAATTCAGCTGGCTCAGAACAATGTAGAAATACATGCTCCCATAAAGTCTGGGTACATAATAAGGCTACTTCACTCACTACAGGACTCTTCTTGCAATTCAATCGCTAGCATCTTTTTACTTCATGCTTTAACTCTCATATTTATCCACAGGAATTCTGCAAGGTTAAACCATAATTTTTATCATGGTTCTATTACATTATTATTAAAATGCTCTTGCTTTGAAATTGGCTTTGTGGCTCTGCCTCTCTGTGGTTCTCTCTCTCCAAGAGAATTTCAATAAAAAGCTTTCTAATAATGACAGAGGGACACTATTTTAGTCTTAAGTAAAATACTATCCATCTGTCATTAGCGAGACCACACACATCCCCCTACATCTGTCATTAGTGAAACAATACACACACGACGCAGGTGTCTGTGGTGCTTCTGTCAGAAAGAATAGCTGTGTAAAATCTTACCATAACCACAGAATCCTTCTCTTCTATGTAGTATTCTGCACCACTGACTAGATGTCCGGCCTGTATACAAAAGCTTACAGCCACTGCCAGTACGTGGGACATCGCACGTAGGTCCTGACATCAGCCATAAAAGGGGCATCCACATGTACTATCCTCAGAATAAGTTAGCCGCATGAAGAAAAAGAAACCAAGAGCCAAGTAAAAAAGGCAGTCATCCTAGGAAAGAAAGTTGTAGGGGGGAAAAGCGGGTGGGACAGAATACTGCAACACAGAAGAGAAAGACATCCATGGTTATGGTATTCTATGTCCTTCTATTCAATGCTGCAGTATTCTTTACATATGGGAGAGTGCCAAAGCTCAGGAAGAACCAAGGAAGGAGGAGAAAACAGGGGAAGAAAGTGAGGAAACATTTTCTACAAAGCCATGCAAGATTGCTCTAGCAAACCCTGCCCTAGACATAGAGATTGCATCCAAGTTTTACAGTTTAGTATATGAACAGATGGCCAAGTAGCAGCCTCCAAAATGGAATGAGCATCCAGACCTTTAAATAAAGCTCCTGATGAGGCCACAGATCTGGTAGAGTGAGCTGACAGGGGATGCTAGAGATTTCCCATGAAAGTCATAACAAAACAAAATGGCTTTAGAAATGTAACAAGAAATTGTTTGGAAACGAGCAAACCCAGGAGCCCTGGGGTGAAAGGTCACAGGGTCGATCAGACCTCCCAATAGATTTTTGTTTTGTCTACGTAAAATTTGAGTTGCCTATGTACATCTAAGGAATGTAAAATCTTCTCACTAGAGGACTGTGGTGAAGGGAAAAAATTGGGCACCTGAATGGACTGATTAAGAGACAATCCATTTGCCACTTTAGGCATGAAGGATTGGTTAGTTCTCAAAGACACATTGCCCTTGTGAAACACCAACAAAGGAGGAGAAGCCATCAATGCCAAAATCTCAGAAACCCTTCTAGCAGAAGTCAAGGCTACCAGAAGCAGAGGCTGCTGGTTCAAAAGGAACCTGGGTAAGCTTCTCTTAAGACATAGTTGAGATCCCAAGGAGGAGGTATTGGGAGGGTCCGAATGGAAAGATGAAAAGTCAGCAAAAGCAAAGGAGGAGTAGTACTGCTTAAACTGAATTCATCCTGAAGTCTTGGTGAGTACCTTCAGGAGGTGAACCCAGTTTTTCACAAAATCTCACCAAGGCGATATGGATATACAGACTGCATTACATCATGGACAGAAGTAGGTCAAAAACTAAAAAAGCCTGGGTGCACAAGACCCTGTATAAAAAAGTGCCCAAATTCTGGTAGGTGCACTGGTGCCACGACTGGAGAAAATTACAAGTGTAGAATCCTCAAAATACAGAAAAATTCCAACAATGGGGCCGGGGCCAGGCCCAGGGGGAGGATGCCCCCCCCCCCACACCGTTATAGAAGGAAGTAGCAGTCCACAAAAATTGATAGGCCAAAGAAGAGCCATAAAGACGATACAGTGGACTATAAGAAAGAAATTATGCCTTGTTACTATTATGCAAAATGCCCAGATTTTCCAGACACAACAAACGCAAAAAGACTGCGATAACTTGGAGGAAAGAAAAATACTTCTGCAAGAAAAACTGTCTGAAGCTTCAAATAAAAGTTTAAGTTCATTAATACAGCAGATTTTTGAAAAACTGTATATTGATCAAGAAACTTTGATCTGTTTGGAAAAAGACGCATCTGAAGAAGTACAAAAATGTAAACAAAACCTAGACATTTTTGAAAAGTATAGAAAAGAAATATGGGCATGGAAAGAGAGATTTGATATGGTGCAATATTTATGCAAAGGCGAAAGACAAATTAATCAACATAAAGAAAGTAGCCCCAAAGCTAGTCAAATAGAAATACAGACAAAGGCATCCAGATATGGAAGATTTCACATTAAAAAAGTATCACAGAGGGAATGTAGAAAAGATTAGTAAAGTAGAAGTTAAAAAAATAAAAGTTGAAGTTATGGAATACCTGCAAAATGAAGGATTTGATGTAGAAGGTCTAACACGGGTTACATCACAGCATGCTGGAACGAGTCCCCAAAGTAGAGAGAAACAGGAAGATCAGGAGACATCTGAAGAAGAAATATGGAGATGGGAAAGAAAAAGTTTTAATATGGTGCAATATCTATGCAAATGAGAAAGGAAAACTAATAAATACATAAAGAGCAGCACCAAAGATATTTGGAGAAATGCAGGCAAAGGAATCCAGACATGGAAAACTTTACAATACAAAAAATAAGAAGACAAAGAGGAAAAGTAGAAAAGGTCAATAACGGAGAAGTTAAAGAAATAGAAATGGAGATCATGAAATACCTCCAAAGTGAAGGATTCAGTGTAGAAAATCTAATTTGGAAACCACCACAACAGGGCAGAGCAACAGAACTCCAAATTAAGGGGAAACCAGTGGAATGGGAAGCAACTGGTTAGGTGCCACATGAAGATATTTTGGAGCATTCCACAGAAAACCACCATAAACATCCATTTGAAGCTGGACAGCAACGGAATGAACAGGAAACTCTGACACAGTTAATGTTGAGGGAGTGATAGGCCAGTGAGTTCTCATATGACAGAGAAACGGATAGCACAGGATGAAATTAAAGAGAATGTGCCACAGGAAGATGCAACAGAATTTCTATAGAATGCCTACAGGAAATGGAAAACAGAAAATTTGCTCTCAGTTTAAAAGAAACCAAGCTAAGAGAAGAGTTGCTTGATTTAATAGAAATAGACATATTAAGATCAATGAAAGAAAGACTGCAGAAAGTCAATAAAACCCCAAAAGTCAGAAGTTTGATAAAACACATGAACACAGTAATTACGACTGTCCATAGAGATTCACATGATATAACAAAGTAAACAGAATATATTACTGTGCAGCTAAATTAATAACTGATAAAGTTCTACCACAACAACACAGGGTAATGGAAGGGGAGAAATCGAATAAGATTATAGAAGTATCAAATAGAGAAAACTATAAAGCAACTAACACAAGAAGTGTCACTATTAGAAGAGTATAGAAGAAGGAACAGATCAATAAAAATACTCCGAAAAATAGACGTGATAAAAACAATGCACAGTATTAGAATAGATATCTATCTCTATCATGCACTATCACAAAAAAACAAAATCTCAGCACAGAGGGAAAAACATAAAAAGATACATAAACAAATATAAAGGAAAAGTACAAAATAAGCAATTTATTGATGACCCAAAAAGTTTTATAGAGAATTTGGAAAAAGGCAAAAGGAATTGAAAGACCATCAAAAAAAGAAGAAATAGATAAAGTTTGGAAAGTACCTATGAAGATCCTGTGGAACATAAAGATGCTAAATGGATAGAAGTAGTAAAAGAAAAAAGAAGAAGTTTAACGGTACAGGATATGAAATGGGATGAAGTTACAACCAGAGAGGATGAAACAAAGTTAAGAAAAACCTCTAATTGGAAACCCCTAGGCCCAGATGCAGTACCTAACTTCTGGTTAAAAGTATTAAAGATCTTTGCACGAAGATTTAGCCATGAGTAAGAATTTACATGCGCATGCCGACCAGACACCAACCTGGCTAACAAGAGGAAAAACAATGCTCCTACTTAAGAATGAACCTGCAAGCTACCCTAAAAATTACAGACCAATAACTTGCCTTCCGATGATAATAAACTATAAACTCTGCTGGCATCAATTTCAGTGTATAGTCATTTAGAACAAAACTCAATTATGGCAACAGAACAAAAGGGCAATAAAAGAAAGTCATATGGAACAAAGGATCATTTGTTGTTAAAGTCATAGTGGGGAACGGTAAAAAGGGGAAGAATTTAAGTATGGCCTGGAATGACTACAAAAAAGCAGTTGACAGTATCCCACATTCATGGGAAAAAAGTGCTTAAAATGTATAAGATACACCCTACACTGTCGACTGCATTACAGTAAATATGAAACAGTGGCAGCCCACTATGCAATTAAGCCATGATAAAGGACAACTTATTATTTCAGGGATAAAAATCCAAAGGGGGATATTCCAGGGTGACTGTCACAATTACTATTCTGCCTTTACCTTAATCCATTAAACTGTCTACTTAACAGCTTAGGTCATGGCTATAATTTGGCTCCTAGAAAACAAAGGGCAAAGACTTCTCATTCTCTGTCGATGATTTGAAACTACAGCTCATCACATGAGGAACTGAAAAAGCACAAATGCAACTTGGCAAAACTTTTTCAGATGATACAAGAATGTCATTTGGTTGTCATAAATGTGCATAAGCAACCTTTAAAGCAGGGAAACTGCAGCACCAAGAAATCATCAGTTTGGGGCAAGAATGGGATATAAAAACTTGAGCAAGAGGGAGTGTATAAATATTTGGGAATTGATGAAGGATCAACAATAAAACATGAACAAATGTTAATAAAACTTCGTAAGGAGCATTTCAGAAGACTTAAATTAATCCTGAAAACAGCTTTGACATCTAAGAACAAAATCTAAGCTATAAACCAATTTGCTCTTCCTGTCCTAACTTACAGTTTTGGAGTGATTGACTGGCCTCAAAATGTGCTGGACAGATTAGACAGGAAAAGAAGGATGCCTCATATTCACCAAACTATTTACAAAAAATCAGTGCATACCAAGATTACATATTCCCCATTATGAAGGAGGGATGGCCTCCTTGAAAGTGATAACATGTACGGCTGTAATCGTGGGACTCCACATATATCTGCTGACCTCACAAGACCCAAATGTGAGGGTTTTGAAACATGAGGAGAATAAATCTAAGATGACTTCCCTGCTTAGGCTAGCAGAAGTATACAAGTGTCAAGCAGGAATGGAAATCAAACCACAAGTAGATAAAAATCAGGCAGCAACCGAATGTGCCAGTAACCAAAAGAAAGAATATAAGGTGAAGGACCAGATGAGAAGGCAAGAAATGTGGAAAAAGCATAAATATGGTTGCAATTACAGAAAACTTCTGGAAGAACCTCAAGTTGATCAGGAATGAATGGAAAAATGGTTAAGGAGAGGTGAATTTAAATCAAGAGATGAAAAGGTTAAAATTGGCAGCCCAAGACAGTGGGCTATGTACACGTTGGTTTACAAAGTTCAATGAACATGTGGGAGAAACAGACAAATGTAGGTTTTGTAAAATAGAACTGGAAAACAGTTGCACACCTCATTGCTGGTTGCGACATACTAACGGTACAAGGGCTGTATACTAAA
This sequence comes from Protopterus annectens, assembly GCF_019279795.1. Classification (NCBI taxonomy): domain Eukaryota; kingdom Metazoa; phylum Chordata; order Ceratodontiformes; family Protopteridae; genus Protopterus; species Protopterus annectens. The sequence continues at coordinate 1,059,277,263 of NC_056746.1, read as the reverse complement.
AGGCATAATAATGTGGCAAGACTGTTACACTGGGAATTGTGCAAACATTATGGTACTGAAGTGGCGGAAAAACACTGGAAATATCAGCCACAAAGCATCATAGAAAATGATAAAGTCTACATCACATGGGATCACCCATTACCAACAGTTCAAAAGATAAATGCTAGAAAACCAGACATAGTGGTCCAGGAAAAGAAGACAAAAGTAGCATTGATCTTGCCGAGAGAGAGAGAGAGAGAGAGAGAGAGAGACACAAAATTATAAAATATAAGGATTTGCAAGCAAAAAATGAGAGCAATCTGGAAGAAAGATACCCATATAGTTCCAATAGAAGTAGTAGCAATGGATGAGTCTACAATCCTATTTAAATACGCTACCAATACATGTAACTCTACGAATTGCAGAAGGAATCATTACTGGGCACATTGCGGGCACAGCGAAGAGCACTTTTGACTGACAGAGTGAAACAATACTAGTTTCATGAACTTTAATCATACTTTGATTTAGGAATGGGTTCCATTCCAGTCATGGTATTAGAAACCCAAAAGATTTGGAAAAATTAAAAAAGGAGGTACTAGTTTTCTGGGAGGTTTCATATGTAAGATGTCTTAAGAAAAGTTTAACCTCCAGTCTTGAAACTAAACGAGCTGTCAATGGCAAACAGGCAGACCGAGCAGAGCAGTAGACCTTCAATGAGGAATAAGAGGCCACTGTTAAGCAATTCACACATGTAAGAAAGCACTACTGGGATATCTCACAGAAAGTGGATCTAGATTTATTTTGTGGCACCAAACAGAAAACTGTTTCCATTCTGAAATACAAGACCTCCTAGTATTGGATTTCCTGGCCTCCTGCAAAACCCTAAGCATGTCCTGTGAGAAAAGGTGCCTGAAAGGGATCAATATTTAATCACCCAGAGAGTGTGTAGGCTGTAGGGCTGACAGATGTGGGTGGATTAGGGATCCCTTGTCCTGTGAGAGTAGGTCCAACCAGTGAGGCAACCTGTGGTAATGGCCCCTGGCTAAATGCACAAGAGGGGACCAGTGCTGTCTTGGTCAAAAGGGAGCCACAAACAAGATTTTTGCTTTGTCCTTGAATTTTCAAAAGAACTTTTGAATGACAGGAAAGGGGGGAAGAATGCATAAAGAAACATCCCCTTCCATAAGAAAGAGAGCGTCCATCTTCCAAGTCTGAGGGCAAGGAACTCTGGCACAAAGAGGAAGTTGTCTGTTCTGATGAGAGGCAAAGAGCGCCACATCTGGAGTACCCCACGGGTGAAATAGGTCCAGGAACACATCCCTGTGAAAAATCCACTCATAGGATTGTGATCTGGATCTGCTTAAAGCATCTGGCACTGAATTCTGAGCTGAAAGGAGGTATACAGCATGTAGAGTAACCTTGTATTGTATAGCCAGTTCCCATGCTCGGACAGCTGGATGACCAAGAAGGCAAGATTTGGTCCCTCCTTATTTATATACTATAGGGCAGTGGTATTGTCTGCAATAATTTTGAGAGGACCTGGTAAGAAAACAGGGTGAAAGGCTTGCAAGGCCAGAATCAGGGCTCTCATCTCCCTGATGTTGATAAGTTCCCTCTGCTGAGCAGGGGACCAAAGACCCGGAACCTAGCTGGAAGCAAAGGCTGCTCCCCAACTTAGATTTGAGGAATCTGTGAAGAGCTGCTGAGAAGAATGGTGCATAAAAAGTGGAAGGCCTGGATTCTGAGATAGCTGCTGGAGCCACCAAAGGAGCTCTATTTTCAGGCAAGGGAGAAGGGGAACCAAAACATCTGCAGGATGTGCATGCCTTCAGATACCACTGAAGTTTCCTCATGTGTAGTTTTGCAAAAGGCAGCATATGGATTGTGAAAGCCATGAATCAGAGTAGCTTTAAGAATTCCCTGGCTGAAATGGAAGAGGGAGAAGAGCATCCATGTAGCTTGCAAAAGAGCAAACCTTGTCTGAAGGGAGGTAAATCATGAAGTCTGTTCTGAATATGTACCCAAGTAAAATGAGGTCCTGAGTAGGGGTAAGACTGGATTTTTTTTTAATTTATAGTGAACCCCAGACTCTGAAAAAAAGGAAATGGCTAGAATGAGGTCTGACAAGTTGATACTGAGTACTGGCCAGGAAAAGAAGGTAGTCTAAAGCAGGGGTAAACCTGAATCCCTCGAACCCTTGAAGGCAATGGCTGGAGCCAAGTACTTGATGAAAACCACCGGAGCAGTAGAAAGGCCAAAAGGTAAGGCAGAAAACGGACGGTGCAAGGAACCGACCAAGAAAAGTACAGTTGTGTACACTTACCATAAATGTGGATGTTAGAGTGTATTCACTGTTGCAGTCATTACCATTTGGGTTTTCTGCTTGCAGGTAGCCCTCAACCGGCCTGGTTATCAAAGTCTTGGGTCCTGCATCGGTTGCCGTCTCTTCTTCCATGACGTCAGGTAGTCAAGGGTATAAAGCATGCAGCCGATGCCATTACATCAGTTTTTCTTGCCCCAAATGTCAGGTGCCCCCATAATGAGAAGCAATTCTATACAAAGTTACACCTCCAACAAAAAGCAAATACACCAGAAAGCTTAACTACAGAAAACAAGAAGACAGGTATAGCCAATAGAAGTCAGGGGGCTGGAGGGAGGGTAACCTGGACTGCAACAGTGAATACACTCTAACACCTACATTTATGGTAAGTGTACACAACTGTACTATGTTCTTAGTGTTTCACTGTTGCAGTCATTACATTTGGGTAGATTCCCAAAGCTAAGGAAGGGAGGAGGAAATTAGAGAGCATCAGGACCAGCTGTTAAGCCCTGCAAGACTGCAGTGGCAAAACCAACTCTGGATTTAGAAAAAATAGGCAAGTGATAATGCTTGTTGAAGGTATGAACAGAACTCAAAGTAGCAGCTTCTAGGATGTCCCTGGTAGGGACACCTCTGAGAAAGGCTGTTGAAATAAAAGCAGCCCTGGTGGAATGTGATCTTATCCCCTGTGGGATAGGTTTTCCATGGTGCTTATAGCAGAAATTAATGCAATGGCCTAACCACTTACAAACGGTTTGCTTTGAAATGGTATTCCCCTCTGCCCCTGCAGCAAAGATAACTAGCAGCTGTTCAGTTTTCCTGACAGGCTTAGTCCTATCCAAATAAAATCCAAGTTGTCTGTGCACGTCCAAAGAGTGCAGTACTCATTCTCCTTTGTTCTGTGGATTAGAAAAGAAGGTTGGCAAATGAATGGACTGATTAAGGGCCACACTGGATACCACCTTGGGCATAAAGGAAAGACTGGTCTTGAGGGACACCCAGTCTGCATGGAAGATTATGCCACTGCCATGAGGACCTGTAATTCAGATACTCTTCTTGCTGAAGTGATGGCTGAAAGGAAGGCTGTTTTCCAAGAAAGTAATTTCAACTCTGCAGTTGCAGCTGGCTCAAAAAGAGCTAGAGTCAGCTTTTCCAACACAAAGTTAAGGTCCCAGGCTGGAGTAGGGGCTCTCCTGGGTGGTCTTACATTTTTGGCCCCTCTGAGGAATTGCTTCAGCAGGGGGTGAGAGAAGTGGGGTGGCTCAGTATTATAACGTGCTAAAATGGCTGAGGCATGAATTTTAAGAGGAGAAGGAAAGCATCTCAGTTAAGTATTGAAAAATATGTGGTAAGCTGGGCACTGTTGTGCCCATCCCCTGAGTTTGGCTCCAGGAACAGTATCTTTTCCAATTTTCAGCATAGGATTTTCTAGTACTAGGCCTCCTTGCCTCCAGAATGACATCCAACACTTGCTTACTGAAGGATGGAATTGGAGAGCTCGGGTAATTAGCCAGGCTGCAAGGTTGAAGGTTTGAATCTGGGGGTGCAGAATCTGGCCCTCCTGCTGGGACAGCAGGGAAGGGGTCTAGGGCAGGTGCCATGGTTCCAGCAGTGACATACTGCGCAAGAGGAGGGTACCAATGTTGGCATGGCCAGTCTGATGCAATGAGTATTGCCCTTGGTTTGTCCTGTTTGATCTTTAGTAGAACTTTCGAGAGGAGAGGCAGAGGGGGGAAAAGCATAAACTGAGTGGCTTTCCCAGGTGAAGGACAGGGCATCCACTTTCCAAGCTTGTCTGTGGGGAGTCCTTGTGCAGAATTTGTCCAATTGGTAGTTCTGAGGGGAGGCAAACAGGTCTATCTCTAGGCTCCCCCATTTGTTTCTCAAAATGTTGAATATCTTTGGTTCCAGTTTCCACTTGTGTGGGTCCATGAGATTTCTGCTTGGGTCGTCTGCCAGTGAATTTAGCTTGCCTGGCAGGAATTCATGTGTCCCATAAAGCCATGGCTAATCTGCAAAGGGGGTAAGAATGCGTGCTCCCCTGCTTGTTTATGTACCACATGACCGTGGTATTGTCCATCTTTATCAGTAGATGTCCCGGATGAATTAGGTCCTCGACGGCTGTCAGGGCTTTTTGAACCAGCTTAAATATAAACCCCTATGTCACTAGATGGGTTGCAAACTGGCTCAAGGACAGAACCCACATGGTTAGAATTGCTGGAGCCATGTCAGACTCCAAACCAGTTACAAGTGGCATCCCACAAGGCTCAGTCCTGGGACCTCTCTTGTTCGGTATATATTTCTCGGAGGTACAGGCCAACACGGAAGGACTGTGGCTGACCAAGTTCGCAGATGACTGCAAACTGGGCGCCATAATCGACAATCCAGCCGACACAAGCATCCTCCAAAAGGGCGTCATAGAAACAAACAACTGGTGTCAGAGCCATGGCCTCAAGCTAAACGCCAAAAAGTGTATAGTCATCCCCTTTGGCAAAAACAAAGTGCCCACAAATTACCACATAGGTGGTAATCCATGAAGTACAGAAAAAGTAATTAGGGACCTGGGGACCCAAGTTGATAGCAATCTCTCATCTGACAACCACGTGGCCAAAGTGGTTAGAAAAACATTTTATATAGCTCACCTAATCATGAAGGGATTCACATCTAGATCAGGGGAAGTCATCGTGCCTCTTAACTCATCCCTCATCAGGCCCATAATTGAGTACAATGCCCCTTTTGGGATGTACCTTACCAGACACCTGCAGCAACTGGAAAGACCCCAAAAGTACCTCACCAATAGGATGAAAGGGCTCAAACAGATGCCATATGCTGCCCGGTTAAAGAAACTCCAGCTCTACTCAGTGGCATACCGCCTGTTCAGAGGCGATCTGTGCCTGACGTATAAAGCCATGTCCAACCCGGAATTAATGGACATGCTGCACCTCAGAAAATCCAAATCCCATCGAGCTACGCGCTCGAGAGACTTGAACCTCAGCACTGAAATAAAAAGGACATGCTGGAGGGACAGATTCATAACCCAGAGGCTCCCTTCACTCTGGGATAAAATCCCAGTCCAGGTTAGGCAAAGTCCCTCATTGACTCTATTCAAGAGGAATCTTGATGAGTGGATGGAAGACCGTAGGTTTACCCAGGGTATCACTTCTGTGTCACTGTTAGACAGAGGCACAGTATACTAACCTCGAAAAAGGGCATAGCAAAATTAATTTAAAATGGGCGGCGAAAGCCAAACATACTCTGGCTAGGCTTATAAATGCCCTAGGGCAGATAGCCTAGTATGAACCTATGAACCTAAGGCTGTGTTCCACAGAGCCATGGCTAGTCTGCAGAGAGGGTATGAGTGGGTTCACCCCTGCCTGTTTATGTACCACATAACAGTGGTGTCTGTCTTTACCAATAGTTGTTCTGGAAAAATGTGGTCCTTGAAGGCTGTCGGAGAATTCTGTACAGCTAACATTTCTTTTTGACTGATATGCAGGTGCATTTGACTCTGGTTCCATTTGCCCTGAATGCACTGCCCTGCAAAGTGAGCCCCCCATGCATAGTCTTATGCATCTGTTAGGATTTGGGCAGCAGGGGGTAGAGTGAATGGCAGTCCCTTGTTGTGGTAGCACGTCTCTGCCCACCAAAGGAACTCTTGTCTTTATGCAAGGAATGATAGGAATCACTGATTCCAGGCCCTGAGAATGTTGACACCATAGGCTTTTAAGATACCAGTGTAATTTCCTCATATGCAGTCTTGCATATGGAATTAGTAGGATGCAAGAGGCCATGAACCCTAACGCTTGCAGTATTTTCCTTGCAGATAGCAGAGTCTTTGTGGCCAGTAGTTTGAAGTAGGCTGTCAAATAAACTTTTCTCTGGCATGAGGTAGGTCATCTGGGAAGTTGTGTTCAAGCTTGCTCCCAGGAATAAAATTTGTTGGCAGGGTACTAGGTGAGACTTATTTTCGTTTATGGTGTACCCCAGTGAGGTTAGTAGTTTCTTTACAAATGCCAGACGATTTAACAAGATGTCCTGGCTTTCTGCCTGAATTAGACAATCGTCCAGGTATGGGTATATTTGAATATTTCTTTGCCTGCAGAATGCAATGACTGGAGCTAGGCACTTTGTGAATACCCTGGGTGCAGTAGATACGCCAAAGAGCAGTGCAGAGAACCGACAGTGCATGTAGCCTGCTCTGAAGCATAGGTATTTTCTGCAAGATTCCCTTATTGGGATGTTCTGGTAAGATTCCTTTAAGTCCAATGTTGCCAACCAGGCATTTTTGCCTAACATGGGAAGCAGCTGATGAAGAGTTATCATTTTGAATTTTGGGATTACCGAAAAGATGTTTAGGATAGACAGGTCCAGAATAGGATGCCAGGAGTTGTCTTTTCTGGGCACCAGGAAAGGTCTGGAGTAAAAACCTTGTCCCCATTCCTCTGCTGGGACAGGCTGAATAGCCCTGATACTTAGAAAAGAGAGAGAACCTGCTGTTGAGCCTCTGCCCACTGATTTGGGGATAGGTCTGGCCAACCGTTTGGGGCTGGTAAGGTGTGGAAGTGGAATCTGTATCCTTGGGAAACTATACTTAAAACCCATTTCTCTTGGGTAATGAGTTCCCAGTTTTTAGCATGCAGGGCGATCTTTCTCCCCCAAAGGAGCAGTCAGTTGAGCAGGGCTTGGAAGATCTAAAGTTAAGTCATTGTGACAGTTTACCATGGGGGGGGATGTCTTACTACTTCCAGCTTTGGAAGTGGGAGCCCCCCAATGCTTAGGCCTGCGAGTACATTGAGACTGTAGCCTAGGTGGTCTGCTGTTCCTGGGTTTGGACTGAAGGCCTGGAAGAGACAAGAAAAGACCAATTCTTAGAAGGCCAATGCCTACTAAATCTGGGAGGCTGTACTTGCAGGAAATCTTTAACAGTTTGCATAGACTTGGCTTTTCCCCCCATCTTTTGAAGTACTTTTGCTTTGTTGCCAAACAGGCGGTCATGGTTTAAGAGAGCATCCAGTAATTTAACTTTAACATGATCTGGCAAAGTTTGCGCCTTAAGCCAAGCATGCCTAAGAAAAGACCCAGTGACAGCAGCCCTGCAAGATGCCTCGAAGAAGTCAAAACCACATTGCAAAGTATGTTTACCGACTTGTTCAGCAGAATGCATTAAATCCTGTAATTCTTTATTTTCAGCAGACTCAGGAATCAACATCATTTTCTGTTTAAGTAATCCAATAATATGCTGCTGATACCTTAACATATAAAACTGGCAGTTTAAGGCCCTAATAGCCAAAGTAGCAGAAGTGTATACCTTCTTACCCCATCTGTCCAGGGCCCTGGAATCTCTACCAGAGGGGGTAGAGTTTTTAGCAGTAATAGCCTTAATGCCTTTGGGTCCCTGTGAAATGGTCTCTGGGTCCACAGTAGGATTCTTAAAGAAGAACTTGTGAGAGTCAGGTACTCTAATACATGTCAAGTTTCCTGGGAGCCGGAGGTAAAGTGTCTGGGGCCTGGCTAGATTCCATAAAGGCATCATCTATAATGCCCAGTACAGGATGGATAGCTAAAGGCCTGTGTTGAGGAGGAGTAAGAATTCCCTAAGCCTCTTTTTGGAGTGAGAGTAATCCTGGCTTTCCCAGTGGAAATGCTCCCTAAGAGTGTGTGCAAAGTTTCACCAAAAGAGAAATCTTCTGGAGGGGAAGCAGAGGGAATGGAGTCCTCTGCATCAGAATCCTCAAAGGTAGATAAGGGCAAATCCTGGTCATCAGAAGAAACAGAAATTTCAGAATGCTGATCAGAAGGAAAATCAATTCTAGGTCTCAGAGTGAGAAGGCTGCCTTCCCCTAATTAGAGTAATAAGGTCTTTAGCCATTCCTATCATTTGTTTTTTAGGCATATGGGCCTGACCATGCGGTTTGGATGTCTGTTTCCTAGGCGTGGATCTAGTTTTAGGCCTTGAAGAAGAAGATGGCGTCAGTTTGATATGCAAGTCAATAGGCCTGAATACACCCTCAGAAGCCTCCAGAACCATCCAAGGTAGAGGCATCCGCAGGTTCCATAGTTGAAGCATCTCGAGGCATACTGGACTCCGAATGGGTCTGAGTAAAGGCCTGTGAATCTGAAGTAGCAGGTATCAAGGGCGGCGAAAGCACCTCACTGAGTACCGGCAAACTGGCGACTAGCTTAATGGAAGCATCATCGGCAGCTTTGGACCTATGCGGTCTATCTCTATCTTTACGTTTTTTTGGAATGTTGGTAGTCTGATGGCTTACTGAAGACATTTCTGGATAATTAGAGTACTGAACTAGTTTGATGCGAAAATGAACAGACGACGAATAGTTAGAAGATTAAGCAAGGCACAAAACAAACAACGAGAGACGTCATGGTCTAGGCCTACAACTTAAAGTCAGAATAGTGAAAGCAAACCACAAAATCCAATCAGCACACAGACAACCCAAGGAATCCACGGCTTGTCCAGGGATATAAACAATTTATTAAAATTCGACAAAATAGTTCCAATGAAAATAACCAACACCAGAGGTTAAGCGCTTTCATCTGATAATCCAGACTTCCTCAGAACCCCGAACCATATTACCAAAACCATTTAAAAACGTTTTTTGGCGCCAAAAAATAGCTTACATGTAAAAATTCCTTGGGTTGACTGTGGGCTGATTGGATTGGATTTTATGGTCTAGGCCTAAGCAAGGAATGCAGTACGAATGAAAATCTTTGAGGTATTTGCTTTCCACAAGTAATACAATTGTTAACTTTTACTGACATCAGTTTAGAGCAAGAAAAATGACCCCAACGGGGTACTTAGCTTTTCTGAAGACTTCAGTTCTGAAACTCTAAAACGAAAATTTCAGCAGTCGGCCGACCGGCACTTGCAAACTGCTTCAGGCACCACACTTCAAGAAAGACTGATGTAATGGCGTCGGCTGCATGCTTTATACCCCTGACTACCTGACGTCATGGAAGAAGAGACAGCAACTGACGCAGGACCCAAGACTTTGATAATCAGGCCGGCTGAGGGCTACCTGCAAGCAGATAACCCAAATGTAATGACTGCAACAGTGAAACATGAAGATCATCATAAGAATTTCCTGTATTGAGGGCAAATAAGGAGGTGTAGATAAGCATCCTTGAGATTTACAGATGCCAGGAAGGAGTGTGGAAGAAAGTACAGTTGTGTACACTTACCTTAAATGTAGATGTTAGAGTGTATTCACTGTTGCAGTCATTACCTTTAGGGTAATCTGCTGGCAGGTCGCCTGAATTCCAAAGTCTTGGGTCCTGCGTCGGTTGCTGTCTCCTCTTCCATGACGTCAGGTCATCAGGGGTATAAAACAAGCAGCCAATGCCATTTTCTTTAGTTTTTCTTGCTCCAGATGTCAGGTGCTCCCAAAAAGGTAGCAAAAATATATATGTATAAAAACTATATATACATGCATCAATATAAACTTTACCTTCATCTACAAGCAAATACACCACATAGGTTGTAGAAGATAGAGAAGGAAACAAACTCCAGAATGAAAGGAGGACGGCGGGCAACCTGGACTGCAACAGTGAATACGCTCGAACATCTACATTTATGGTAAGTGTACACAACTGTACTATGTTCTTCGTGTTTCACTGTTGCAGTCATTACATTTGGGTAGAATCCCAAAGCTATGGTTGGGAGGCTGGAGCTAGACAGCATTAGGTGCTGCTATAAGGCCCTGCAGAACTGCAGTGGCAAAGCCTGCCCCAGACTTAGAGTAGAGAGGCAAACAATAATCCTTTGTAACGGTGTGAACAGAACTCCAAGTAACAGCCTCTAGAATGTCTTTGGTTGGTACTCCTCTGAGAAAGGATGCTGAAGTAGCTGCAGCTCTGGTGGAATGAGACCTAATGCCCTTGGGCACAGGTTTACCATGGTTTAAGTAGCAGAAATGAATGCAGTGGCTTATCCACTTTGAAATAGTCTGCTTTGAAATAGCCTTTCCTTCTGATCCTGCAGCATATGTCACTAGTAATTGCTCCATTTT